>NW_016107977.1:354671-370562 GCF_001604975.1 Cebus imitator | reverse complement strand
GGCTCAAGTGATCCACCCACCTCAACCTCCCAAAGTACTGGGACAACAGGCATGAGCCACCATACCTGGCCTACTTTTGTTTTTAGTTTTATTTTTTTTGAAACAAGGTCTTGTTCTGTTGCCTAGGCTGGAGGACGGTGGTACAGTCACAGCTGACTGGAGCCTCAGCCTCCCAGACTCAAGTGATCCTCCATCCTCGGCCTCTCAAAGTGCTGGGATTATATGTGTCAGCCACTGTGCCTGGCTACAACTGCCATTTATTTTGCTCACAGCTTTGCTATTTGGACAAGGCTTAGAGAGGATGGCTCATCTTGGTTCCATGCACAGTCGGTTGGGGTGGCTCAGCTGGGGCAGGAAGACCCACTTCCACGATGTTGGGTTCACATTGGTCCTAATTGTTTAATGGGAGCTCAGCCACAGCTGTGAGATTGGGCACTTGGCTCTTAACCTCTAGATAGGCTGCTTGGGCTTCCTCACAGCATGGCGGGCTGTGTTCTAAGAGCAGGTGTCTCAAGAGATCAAGGTGGAATTGCATGACATTTTTACAACCTGGCATTCAGAAGTCTCATGGGTTAGGCAGCTACAGTGACCCACCTAGGCTCAAGGGAATGAGGGAATGATGATGTAGATTCCACCTCTTGGTGGAGGAATTACAAGGTTCTAGAAGAGCCTGTGGAAGTGGAGACAGCAGCGTGGCATTCTTTAGGAAGCACAATCTGCCACAGAGATCTGACAGGGCTGAGCCCTCTTCATGCAGATGTTGGATGGTGTCTGATTCTCCTGCAGTTTATAAAGACTCTGGGGAAGCCTGAGACAGCACACCCAGTCTCCCCACCTCCTTCCAGGAAACCAAACTTCTTTATGAGAATACAGACTTTTCGTTTAAAAAAAATAAGCTATAAGGCCAGGTGTGGTGGCTCACACCTGTAATCCTGGCACTTTGGGAGGCTGAGGTGGGTAGATCACGAGGTCAGGAGTTCAAGACCAGCCTGGCCAACATGGTGAAACCCCATCTCTACTAAAAATACAAAAAATTAGCTGGGCAATGTGGTGGGTGCCTGTAATCTCAGCTACTTGGGAGGCTGAGGCAGGAGAATTGCTTAAACCCAGGAGGCAGAGGCTGCAATGAGCCAAGATGGTGCCACTGTACTCCAGCCTGGGCAACAAGAGTGAAATTCCATTGAAAAAAGCAACTATAGAAGGAAGATGGCCATCTCCATGCCAGGGAGAAAGCCTGCTACTGGCACCTGGATCTTGGACTTCCCAGCCTCCAGAACTGTGAGAAATAAGCCACCCAGTCTGTGCTATTTTGTGATTGTGTCCTGAGCTGAGAAAACACTCCATGATGCAGGAATCAGTCCACTGCGCAAGAGGGAGACCTGCTGCGAGAGACACAGTGGGCCATACAAAGCCACGCCCGGGGCCTGTGCTGGAGCCTGCTGATCACTTGGATCGGCCAACAGCCGGTTAAACAAACAAGGGCCTCCCATCGTAAGAGGTTGGAAGGTTGGGCTTCCCAGGGCCAGGGAAGTGGCTCCTCTACCACCTTTAAAGTGTTGGCTTTCTGCTCTAGAGACACTGGCCACTGCTTCAGATCTGTAGCTGGAGTCAGAATCTGGGGGAGGCTGGTAAAAGCCAGCAACCTGTGCCCTCTGTAAGAAGCAGCTACTTTTCCAGAAGACTTCTGCTTCACTTTACCAGCCACAGGGTGCCTGGCCCTGCCGGCAATGGGGGAGATGGGGGAAGCAACGCTGTGACCTGGCAGGTCCTGTAGGGGAGGAGGCATGGGAGAGGGGCTGGGCACATCCACTGGGTCTGCTCGTCCAGCATGTGCCACCCCCGACGTCTTATTACAGACCCTGCATTCTGATTCAGTTGGGTAACATGAGACAATTTGGGGAACTCATTCAAATTCCAAGTGCCCTTTAAGGTTTAATTGGATAGCTAGCAGATGAGCATGCTCTGAGGTGTGGGGTTTTGCTTTCCTAGTAGTGGGGAAGCAGAAGATGAAATGTTTCTAGTTCCGCATCTCCCTTCTTCCTCTCTCTCACCTCCCAGGGTCTTGCTGGTGAGGACTGTTAGCCTGTGTGTGAGGGTTTTCAAGCTCACTGTAAGCTTGCTCAAGGCGGCTCTGACCCCCAGGAGCTTCCTGTCAGGTGCGATGCGGAGTCCTTGGGACCTAAAAGGAGGACAAGCACCATCCTTCTCCCTGAAGCTCTGCAACGGGCTCTGTCTTGCCCCACAGGCTGAATGGCTGTGCAGCAGGGGTGCAGGCGGTTGTGGGGGGCAGGCAAGGGCTCAGCTCCTCCTGGGCCATGACACTAGGTCCCGCCCATGGCTCTCCTGCTGGCCCCGACCACCCACAGTCTCTCCTGGGGTCTTCCCCACACCTCCCTTTCTTTCCAGGCTGTGGGGCCTTTCTCCTCCCGAGCACTGGCTTCTGCACCTGCCAAATGTCGATTCTTCCCTCGACCCTGTTTCCCAGTCTCCCAGTCACTGCGTCACTTCCAGCTGGGCCAACCTTTCCCCCAGGTGCTGTGCTCTGGGGTCCTCAGGGGATGCCTCCACCTTAGTCCTCAGGGCGAACCCTAGACTCTTTTGACCTCCCTCTGCTGGTGTTGGACTTCAGGGAGTCCCAGCAGGAGACACTGGGAGAGAGGAGGAGGGACCGTGCCCTGGAGCCTCTGCAGGCGGGCTGTGTCCCTCAGGGGCGAGCTGGCTTCTCGGGACCCTCTCCTCATGCTGTTCCCAGGTTTGCGGCACAGCCTTCCCGCCACTGGTGGCTCAGTGGTAATGGCCCCTTCCCTGCTCATGTATCACCACAGCTTTCCCTGCCCAGTTCCTGTCTCTGTCAGGGCCTCAGGAAGGGCCGCTGCCTGCGGATGTGCGGAGACGTTCGCTTCTACAGCTGGCACCGCCCTGGCCCCTTCAGGTGAGCCAGAGACAAGTACTAGTTAAGCCTTTGTCCTGTAAGTCAGAGTAGCCACGACATTTGCATTTGGAATACGGTTGCCAAGTTAATTTAGCTGATTGCAGGCACTAAGGTGGAGCTTCTGGGCTAGGTACCAGGTGCCCAAAATGCAGAAGCACTCACAGCCGGGACACAGGCTCGTGCATGGAGAGAAGGCAGCCGGGCTCGGGAGGGGTGCACGGGGCTCGGTGGGCTAACAGGAGTTTTGGATCCATAAAGGACACATGGAATGGTGTGTGACGGACACACCCCCAGGTCCAGCGAGGAAGAGGGCAGTGCTCCACAAGGAAGGGGGAGCTGCTGAGGGCAGGCACCCCAGGGGTGCCTGAGGGCAGGGGACCCTGTGCTGGCCGCCAAGGCAGCTGGATGCTGTGTCAAGGCCATTGAGGAGGGAGAGAAAGGACTGAGAAGCTCAGAAGGGAAAAGGCCAGGGGAAACTCTGGGGCCGGTGTGAGCAGCGAGCCCCGAGGGGCTGGGCTCTTCAAACCTCATCTCTGCTGTGTGATGCTAGGCTGGCTGGTGAACCTCCCTGAGCCTGTTTCCCCATCTGAAGAGTAAGAAAAACCCCTGTTGTGAGCGAAGCATCAAATAATGCAGTGCTGCAGTGTGGGTGCCACACACTTGGGGTTTGTGGTTTTCTTCCCTCTTCCAGCCTAGGGCCACCATTAGCCACTGGTGACCTTGGAGTCCTCACCTCGCCACTGCCCAGCTCCAGGCCATCTCCCCAGGCCCTTTGGGAACCAGGGAAGGTTCCCCCACTACCCACCCCACCCCCCACAATGTGTTCTGGGTGATGCCCAGGGCCTTGAGGCTGCCTTTGGCTATGTCCCTAGCAAAGGCATCAGGCGCCTCGCTGAGCCTGGAGTCAGCGGCTGTGCAGGGAGCAGGTGCTGGCAGCTGCCATCGGCCCTACAATGTGGCTTTTGTCGGCGGGGGTGGCTGTGGAACACAGGAACAACCAGTCGGGGAACAATTCCCAAGGCTCAGCCTGAGCAGGGTTGCAGCTCTCAACAAAGCCGCCGAGAGCCGTTGGGCAGGCGCTTTTGTCATGCAAATGTAGGTGGGGGCACCGGCACGCTCCCCTGCATGCTAACCACACTGAGATTCAGAGGAAGCCAGGGCCCTCCTGGGAAAGGCGGTGGCTCCAAGCTTCCCCCAGTCAGCCCTGCCTCCCCCATTGTCCTCTCCTGCACCCAGCTTGGTGAGCATCACGCTGGGCCCAGGACTCGGGCCCTGACTCTCGGAACTCACAGTCTGACCGGGAGTTGACCAGACCCCAGGAAAGATGCGCAAACCAGAGGGCATCACCCCAAAGTGTGCAGCTGGCCTGGAAGAAGACCAGGGAGCTGGGAGAGGGCTGAGCAAGGAGGCCCCTCACAGCAAGCCAAACTGCCAGCCCGGCTGAGGACAGCAGCTCATGGGAGAGAGCCTCGGAGTCTGAAGGACTGTGCATCACAAGGCCCCACGTCGGGTAGCCAGTGACTGGTTCCAGGAGGGCTTGGCTGGTGTGCAGAGGGCCCAGCCTCGGGCTCCTGGCACACAAGGCTTGCATGCTTGAATGGGGCTTGGAGAACAGGCCAAGGGTCCAGGCCCTCTGGGCAGGGCAAGTGCCTCAGGGCTGGGCCTGCGTGCCCTCAGGAAAGGGCCTGACAGGGGCCTGGAGACTCAGGGTCCATCCTGGCCCCACCCTACCAGCCCAGATGGCGATTTGGCATGTGGCTGAGTTTATCGGAGCATCCGAGGGCTTATCTGTAAAACCAGGATCGGAATAACCTCCATTTTAGGGCCATGGTGAGATGAAATAAAATAATCCAGGTAAAATGTTGATTTCAGTTGTACTAGGCTCACAATGCATGATATCCACGGACAGCAATTTGAAAAAATTTCCAAACTTAGAAATGCATACACTAATTTCCCAATAATGTTACTTCTGGGAGTTTATTCTACAAATATTCTCACATGTGCAAAACGACATATGTTTAAGGTTATTTTTCAGATTTGTTTGTGACAACCTGAGACTGGAAACAGCCCAACTCTCCATCCAGAGAGCCTGGTTAAATAAATTATGGTCTGTCCATCCATGTCACAGGGTAGTCTGCAGACAAAACAAGAACGGGGTGCCTTTTGTGCACTGATGCAGGGATCTGACCTCACAAGGAGCCACAAGGGAGAGCCCCCTGCACAGCCAGTGCATGTGGCCCAGAGTCAGTGTCCTCTGAAAGGAATGGGGCCCAGTATCTCGGGGACCCTGGCAGCCTGCTGGACAGGGACAGAAGGTCCACTGGGCCCAGGGAAAAGGTAGGGGGCAGCAGGAAGGGTGGTGTACAGGGCCCATTTCTCTCTCTCTCTCTCTCTCTCTCTCTCACACACACACACACACACACACACACACACGCACACACACTTGGAGATAGAGTTGGAGACAGAGACTTTCTCCTGCAAAAACAGATCATCTTGGGCAAGGTAGGGCACACAGCTCTGCAGGATAGAATAACACAGCCAGTCACCATAGCAACAACAGGGAGTTGTAATTTTCAGACGGTGAGCTGTGCCAGAGCCCAGGGAGCGGATGCAGGCCGCCGGCAGGGCTGCCTCCAGGCAGGTGCCTTGTAACCTGGGGAGTGGAGGCCTCAGCCACCTCACCTGTATAAGCAGGATCTGATCCGCACACCGCTGCACTGTGATGCTTTAGAGCAGAAACTGAGAAAGACTGGGAGGAGCTTTGAAGCAGGCAGAGGGCTCTCCAAAGCGTTTGAAGCAAGCAGAGGGCTCTCCAAAGCGTGATGGCTGTTAGCCTCCCACAGCACGCCAGCGGGGATGCCTGGTCCCCTTCTCTGCTCCTGAATGCCCCCATTAGGGATGCCTATATGCCTATGAATTTCTGTCATAAAAGCATCTTTCAGATAAATAAATAACGACTAGACGAAAGGAAGAAGGTGGATTGCATTTCACTGGGCAGGAAAGCTACTTGGCCTCTTGGGGGAATTTGGCCAAGCTGCCCACAGGTGCCCTCTGCATGAACACAGATGTGGGTCCCCTCCAGGTGCTGTTGATTGCTTTCTAAGCACCCTTGCCCCTACCTCCATCCCAACCCCACCCCAACCCTACCCAGCCCTTCCATCTTGCAAACTGTTTGCAAAGTCATTCTACCATGGCTGTCTCTCCAACAGAGAGCAGTTTCCCAGGAAGGCACCACCCTGACCACTGGCCTCGTCCTGTGGCATGAAGCCAACCTCACACTGGACATTGCTAGCTGAGCAGGTTGGACCATGACCATGGTGGCAAGCGCCTCCCAGGCCTGACCTTGCAGAGAAAGGCTGAAGATGAACTCTGACCCCTGGGTGCGGCCACCCTGGCCAGCCCAGCCAGGCCCAGTGGGCAGCCCTCCTCCATCCACATGGGCCTGGGATGCAGCGTCCCATTTTCCCTGGTGAGACTGGCCTTGTAGGCTATACCAGGGGCAGGAACTGGCAAAGCCGTTCAGGGCCTCACCGAGGGGAAGAGCCGTTATTTGCATGTCTGCCAGTTTCTGGAGACCTCCCCAATGGCCTTCCTTTTGCAGGTTCTCAGGCAGTGCCCTCCCACTCCAGCCTGTGCCTGGCTGGGGGGTGGGGTGCAGGCCAGGCTGGCCCCAGGCTCCCACTCACAGTACTGCTGTGGGCTATGGTCATATCCCTTAGCTGGGCTAGAAATGGAGAGGAGCTAGGCTTGGGGCTTGGGGAAGGGTCCATCTTCAATAGCTTAGTTCTAAAACTGTGTTCCAGGGTGAGCAGAGAGGGTGAGCCACACTCCATAGGCAGTGGTGAGTGCTTGGAAACACCTTTTAAAAGCCAGTGAAAGCAAATGCAGCAGTCCGCTGTGTCCCACATGCCATTTGTGACATTTTAAGGCAGAGCAACACCTCGTGAGGGCAGGGCGTCCTCTTGGGCCTTATCACACTCAGTTGGTGGTGGGTGGGTGGTTGGACAAAAGTCTGGGACCTCATTGCGTGAATTTGTGTTCCTGTCACTTTCTGTCACTTTTCACATGCATTCGTGCTGGTGTGTGATCTTGAATCTGAATAGGAGTCATTTGATCTCCTTTGGAGGGATTTGGGAGTGAGGAGTTGCGAGGCAAGGCTTTAAAGGAGCCTGAGGTCACCTCCCCTCACCCACTCGCAGGTGAACTCAGCCCCTGCAGCGAGGCAGGCCTGGGCGTGGCTTGGGGCTCTGGGACGAGAGGCTGTGTGGGCAGCGTGATGCCTCTTGGCTTGGCCGAGGGGCCTGGCACTGCCCCAGTCTTGTTTGGGGTGTGGTCTCTTTTATGCTGTATAATGACTCAAGAAAAAAAAAAAAAAAAAGACCTTGTTCTTAAACAAACCAGGAATATCTGTCCCAGCAAAATGACAGAAATATTGTGAGAAATTAAGCATCTGTCATTTAGCTATCAGGCTCTATTTTAGGTTAAACCTGCTTAGAGATGACACTCCTTTCAGCTTTAGTGCTGCCTCTCACTGTGCCCTGTAGGCACTCTGAGGCTCTGGGGACAATCGTTGGACCTCGCCAGGCCCCCATGGCCCCGTCTGAGATTCAAGGGGGTGGGCTCAGCCCCTGCTCAGTGAGACACTCATGACTCGGCATGTCCAGCCAGCCTCTGGAAATTTCATCCAGTTCTCCACGGTCCCCTTCACCTCCTTGGTCCCCTTCCCCTCCATGGTCCCCCTCCCCTCCTCCACACCCCCATCTCCCACCCAGGTCCTAACGGCGTGTGGCACCCAGCGAGCTTCAACTCTCGCTGGACAGTGGGAGTTGTAAAGGGAGCAAGGTGCCCCGCTTGTCCCTGACAGAGACAGCTCAGGGACCCCACAGCAACGAGGTTTAGAAACAGGCATGCACCATCTCCTTTCTGGCCAGGGCCAGAGGGACAGCTCCCCAGAGGGCAGCTGAGGGACCGAGGTCACCTTCAGGCCATCTGAGGATGGTCTGGAGCCTGTCCTGATGTGTGCCTCAGCCCCTCCTTGCCTGGCACTGGCCCCACCCCAGCAGCACCCCCATTTCTAGAGGAGATTCCAGTGGCTCGATTTCCCCAAGGATCGCTGCATTGGTAGTGCTTGGTACTTTGTCTCCCACACCGCTCTCAATTCACAGAAGAGACAACTGCCTTGGAGAGGTGACCTGCACCTGCTTCCCCAGCCACTTCCAACTGCCGCCCTCACGCCCTCTTCCCCAGCCTGCAGGTCCTCCCACCGCCGAAGAGCCAGGGACTCCTGCTCTACAGAAGCTCATCCCTGGGCGACTTGGAATCATGGCCAGGGAGTGTAGAGTGGCCTCCCAGCCGGACGGCATGCTGCATTTTGCAGAACACGTCGCTCCCAGCACCCCACACACACTGCTCTCTGGCCTGGAATACATCCCTGGGCATCCTTTTTCTGCTCTGGGAGACTTCTCTGCCCACATACTCTCCTGGCAGCCTGGGCACTGTGCAGTTATTTAGGGCTGTTTCTGTTCATTTGCCTCCTGGGTTTCCTACCAGACTCTGAGCTTCTTGGGAGGTTGGTCTGGACTCAGGGGACCCAAGATGGGCCTCAGGGTGTCCAGGGAGGGTGTGCAGACTTCCCTCTGTCCCCAGTTCCCACTGGTCCCCCCTGCCATGCATACAGAAAGGCCAGCTGGTGGGGAATGTTCTGAGCCCAGAGCATCTCTTCACCGATCCCTCCCTGAGACGGGGTGTCTGTGAGATGCTGTCTTCTGAGTCCCAGAGCCCCTCAGGGCTGGGCCTTGCAAGATTCAGACCCAGTAAAAAGGCTTTTTTTTTGCATTTTTTAAAAATCTCAATGCAGGCTGGTCGTGGTGGCTCACACCTGTAATCCAAGCACTTTGGAGGCCAAGGCGGGCGGATCACCTGAGGTCGGGAGTTCAAGACCAGCCTGAACAACATGGTGAAACCCCGTCTTTTTAAAAAAATTGAAACAACAACAACAAACCTCAATGCAAATCCAATGCAAAAAGGAAATAAAAATATCCAAGGGTGTTTCTTAAATTAAGTTTGACACATTACTGTATCATTCAAAAAAAATAACCAAAACAGGCCTTCCCTGGATTTGCTTCTTAAACATTTCTGTGAGGGAGAAGCCATTTCCCTGCTGGCCCTTCACTCCAGATGGCCTAATCCCTGGGGACCTGCTCCAGGCCAGATGACATCTCCTGGTGGGCTGGCCACAGTGAGGCCCCCCACTCACTTCCCTGCAGGTTCTCCAAGGGACCTCGCCACTGGGAAGCCGTGGCAGATGGGCTGTCCCTGTCTGCCCACACACAGCGGCCACCCCCACGAGGCAGGGGCTGGTCCCCACTGGCTGAAAGAAGGCAGTTTTTCAATGCTCTGCTTGTAGCAAAGCTAGGGCAACCCGAAGAGGATGGACTCTGTAGAGAGCCCACCGATGCCACCCTCGTCTGCCAAGGGAAGAGCATCTCCAAGGGTGTTCCTGAGAGCCGGGCTGGACACCAGGGCCCTGCCCTGCCCCACACAGGCTGCAGGGGAGCCGTGCAGGGCCACACAGGCTTGTGTTCTCAAGGCGGACAAAGGCAGTGGGGCTGGGGAGGGCCTGGGAACGGACAGTCAATGCCATCCCTGGTCCAGAGGGGAGAAGGTCCCAGCTCAGGAGAGCCCCCGTCCCCACCCAGCTCAGACAAACTCTGAGGCTTTCCACACGAGGACCTCCAGACGTGCCGTCCCGGCTGCCGCCAGCCAACTGTTCTCCGAGGCTGCCCAGCTGCGCCTGCACAAGGCACCCAACCAGCCTGGCCAGCACCAAGGGGTCGACGCTGGGGGCTTCAGGAGCCACATTTTTATAAAGGCTGAAAATAGAGTTGGCAACTTTCAATTTTGCTGATTAAGAATGTCGTCATAAAAACAATCTCTGTATACCATAATCATTTCATTTAAAAAGGATGTTTTAACATTTGAAAAAACCCACATTAAAAATAATAGAAACATTCAGCATGACAAACATTAGCAAAGCTGTCCTCTTTTTTCTCATTTCACTCGGGACCAGGGAGCTCTGATAGGAATCCCAAGGCAGGCTGAGTTGGTCGAGCTGGTGGCCAGGCAGTCCCAGGGTACCCCACAGGCTCTGCTAGTTAGGGACTGACAGCCAGGCCTCTGCTGAAAGTTTCCTGTTCCCCAGACACAGCCCCCAGGGGTCCTGGGTGTCCCCTGAAGCAGCCTGGCCAGCGCAGGTGTTTCCTGGAGAGCGACTGGCCCCAGGCCCTGGAGGTGCTGGGCAGGGTAGATCCTCCCTCCCTGGCCTGGCATCTCTGGCTTCCAGGGCTGGCACTGCTGGCCAGGACTGCCCCAGACACTCTGCATGTGCTCAGAGCCAGCTGCTGCACACAGCCACATTGTGGGCCTCCTGCTGGCAGGCAGACACGTGACAACAGAGGGTGGGTGGTGGGCTGGGTGGGTGTGCCCCACCTCCTTCTTCCTGGTAGGGGCCCAGCATCCTCGCATCTGACCCCACATAGCAGGAGCCAGGCCAGGCATGGTCTGGGGCCGGTGGGGCATGGACGAACACCAAGTTGTCGTCATAGTGCCCTGGAGGAAGGCTATCATGCAGCGGCCCCCAACAGCACTCCTTCTAGGGACGGCCAGCACCCAGGCCACAGCTTCACTCAGAGCCTGGTCCCTCTGTCTCTGCTGCAGCTTAGGGCCCCCACACTCTCCTTTCTCTTGCAGTTGATGGATGGATGGCTCTGACTTAGAGCCTCAGCCTGGGCCACCTCGGCTGCAGGAAGAAAAGGGAGCCCCTGACCCAGGGCCTCCAGCCACCTGGAAGTCTGCCTCCAGGAGCATAGCTTTCACACCAAGAAGAGGGCAAGACTGTTCTGCCCATGCTGCCCGTGCCTTCCTGCAGCCCCCAGTCCTGCTCAAGCCTCCCACAAACAAGAAAACAAGCCAACAAGAAACACCCCAAATGGAAAAGAGAGAGCCCTCCCTGGCCTGAGTGTTGTTTGGATTGTAACCTTGGGTTCCCTCCTTTCCAAACCTCCCAACAGCATGGCCTGCCTCCGGGGTGACGGGGATGCCCGGGCATGATGGGGCACCATCTGCACTGTGGAATATTATGCCATTAAAAAAATACCAAGACTCTGCACTAACATGGAAAGAATGTGTGCCCAGCTATGTCCCTGGAAGGCCCCATCTTGGTGAAGGGGGCACCACACTCCTCCTGGCCCAGGCCAGGTGCTGCAGTGTCCCTCTAGAGTCCTCACTCCAGAGTCCTCCCTCCCCTGCTTCCCTGCATTCTCCTGTGACCCCCTGTAGGGAGTCCAGTGCCACCATCAGAGCCCATCTTCCAGGCCTTCCTCCAGCAGTGCCCTCCCCACAGGCTAGGAGTCTGTGGGCTCAGGAGATGTGCCCACCCAGACCCGTGCCCCTTCTAGACCACACAGCTGGCCCTGGGGCCTAGAATTCCCCCCAGACACCTCCACCTGGGCCTCATGGGCCTCCCGGGGTCTCTTCCTGATAGGGGTGCAGAGCTGTGGGCCTTGCGCCACAAGGTGTAGCAGTTTGCAGTGATAATCCCCACATGAGCTGAGCTGGGCTGGCTGGGCTGCGGGACGGGCAAGGAGCAGGAGCCAGGGCCACAGTTCTGTGCAGAATGGATTCCAGGATCCTACACCTGAGCCTAGACTTCTGGTCATTGTGAAGACGTAGCTGTCGAGGTGAATGGGTCGAAGGTACCCTGTCAGCAGTGCAGTGGGCTGAACACTTTCCTGCACTACGACATTGTGATACTATGCCATAAAGAGGAACGTGCCTTTGGACTTTGTAGTTTCCCCACCATCGTTCCTGGCACACAGCTTCTAAAACCGTCAGTGTCTCTTTGTGTGCTCTTGAGCGGGACTGGTGGCTGGGGACTCCTGGATAGACTCAGAAGCGGGCTCGTTGCCAGGGGAACCAACCAGTAATTGGCGGGTTGGAATTTCAGCTCCATGCACCCCTCTAGAGAGGGAGAAGGGCTGAAGGTCAAGCTGATCACCAATGGCCAATAATATAGTCAGTCAGTCTATGTAATGGAGCCTCCACAAAACCCCAAAACCACAGGTTGGGAGAACACAAAGGGGCTTGGAGGGTGGCGCCCAGAGAGGCCTGGAAGCACCTACCCCTTTGCCTGCCCGTGCATGTTTTCCATCTGGCTGTTTATCTGTATTTCTTATAAGGTCCTTTAAAATAAAGTGTTTCCCTGAGTTCTGTGAGCTGTTCTAGTAAATGATTGAACCCAGGAAGGTGGGAACCCCTGATTTACAGTCTGTTGGTGAGAAGCACAGGTGACAACCTGGACTTTTGGTGAGCATCCGATGGGGCGGGGCAGCCCTGTGGGACTGAGCCCAGCCCTTAACCTGTGGGGTCTGATGCTATCTAGGTAGATGGAGTCAGACTTGAGTTTCATTGTAGGACATCTCTTTGGTGTCTCAGAGAACTGGAGAACCACATTGCTTGGTGTGGGAGAAGCAACCCACACTTCCAGAGACCGGAGTGGTGCACAGAGGTACAGAAGACACATGGCTTGCCCTCCCTGCACAGGCGTGGAGCAGGTGGGCTTTGGGATGCACTGGGCCCTGCAGCCCTGAAGGCTGCCTTGACCTGGCCCCACATCGCTGCCTGAGCTGGGGCCCTGCCCCTCACTCCTGCCAGTCCCAAACCCACTGCTTTCCCAAGGCTCTCCACGCTGAAGGAGCAGCTCCAACCAGACTCACCCAGCCCCTTTTTGCTCCTTTGCCTACGCGCTCCAGGCCCAGGACTTCTCTGGGTTGTCAGCCCCACCCCAGGGTTTTAGGGTTGACCTCCCTCAAACCTGTCTTGTGCCCCCATACTCTTCTCCCCAACCCCTGTGGGCACAATGGTGGCTGGCCCATTGGCCGTGACCCCTTTTCGCCGCTGTTTGAGGCCCACCTTGATGTGCCCCCTCTTCCCTGCCAGTGATGTGGGAACCATCCTGGCTGGCCACTACCAGCTGTCTCTCCCCACTTGCTGGGAGGCTGAGGACCCTGTCCGGCTGATGAGACATAAACAAAAGTCGGCTGGGAGTTCCTGGCTAAGGTTTCCTCTCTGATAAAAGAGACCCACAGGAAGAAGTAGTCTAGCACGTTCCACTGGACTTTTGCCATTGTCAGGATATCACATCTTTTACCAGCCGAGGGTGAGGTCACACCCTGAGGAGGGCTACACCCAAGGAGACACCCTGGAGCCTGGCATAGGGTACCTATTGCCACCCTGCCTCTGCACTTCCTGCTACGAGATCCTCAGTCCCCGTTGCTCTTCCAGCTTGAGCCTGGGTCTTTGTCACTTGCAGCCAAACAAACAGCCTACACCTGGTGCTGCCCTGCAGAGCCTCCTCTGATTCAGTCCCTGGCCTCCTCCCAAGACTCAGTCCCTGCTGCCTTTGTGCTCTACTCCCGAGGCAGCACACCACCCCGCAATGTGTACCTGAAGGGCAAAGGCCAGCCCACATCCAGGGCTGCTTGCTGCCCTCTCCTGCCCCTCCTGGCATCCTGGTGGCAGGCCACGTGCCCGTCCAATAGAGTTCAGTAGAGTTTGTTGACACAATGCATTTTTTTTTTTTGTAAAACATCCGCTGGTGAACCTGCTCATTTTGTTGTGCAATATCTTTAAAGTCCACATGGTATTAGATTTCTGAAGTAGGAAAACATTTCTCCCTCCCTAGAGATTAATTAACAGCTTCTATTACAGGTCTGCAGTCTCTAACGCACATTTCCAAATTCTAAATATTCCTGAAAACCAAGATTTTTTCCTTAAGTTCGTGGTATACTCATTTGGTGGCAAAACCTGACCTGGTCAGATATGAGGATAGGTAAAGTCTTAATGTGAATATTTGCATATTTCACTGCAAAGATGTATGAATTTTTGCTTGGTAATGAGTTGTCACCCTGATCCTGTTGGGGTGTTACTTAATGTTCATATGCACTTAATACTAGTCTAAAATCCCAATGTTCTGAATCAAAAGCATCCATCCCCAAGTGTTTCTGATAAGGAATCACGGAACTATGCTAGATAGCAAGCGCTTTGTAATGCTCTTTATTCCACCACCCCCCCTTTTTTTTTCCTTGACTGCCAAGAAGGTCAAATTTAAATAATTAAGCTTATTCACAGCAACAAGCCTTTGTCTCAATTTTCTTAGTACAATGATCCTGTCTTTTTATAACTTGCCTTTAAAAAAATTTATTTCCACAATATAGCTTTCTTGAATTGATGTCTTTTATTTAATTCTGGTTCACAACATTATTTTTTAAATAAAATGAAGATAAACTTACAGCAAATTTGTGACTCCAGAAGGCTTCTATGGACTATTGGGACAGATGGTCCATAAGTGTCTCTGTCTGCCATCCTCCCTCCTGGGGGAAGGAGGGGCAGGGCTGGTCCGATCGTGGATCGGCTCTCCCTGTGCATGGATTTTCCCTGTGCCTCACTGTATGCCCAGGGGAAATGAGAGACACTCCCCTACCATCCCAGCAGTCACAGCCCTGGGTAGCTTCTCAATCAACCCATCCATTCCACACCCATCCTGCCGCCATCCGCAAGCGGCCCACTTCAGGTCAGTGCAGCAAATAACTGGCTTGCAAATTTCCATCATTAACAACCTCCCTAATTCTTCCATCAGACCCACCCTGCTAGGGAGATTCAAATACAGCATTTGTAGAAGTCATACATTATGAGCTAATTTTCATACAAGAATATTTGTGTGGATATAGTGATAATGCACATGTTTAGCTGGTACAATAAAAAGTGACAAGCACTAACCGATGGGGACTATGGGTGATTCTTTTGGGGGACTCACCATTACATTCTAAACTTTCAATGATATTACTTTTGCAGTAACAAGAGTGCAGGTTTGTGTTTAATTCCTTTGCAAATATGATTATACAGCCGTTTCTTAGAGTATGACAGTCCTTTTCTAAGAAACAGAGTCACTGGATCTCCCTAGGACACTTTCACGGTGTGTGTCAGAAATTTACCTAAAAATGCGATCAGGCTGCACAATATTTACTTCAATTGAATTTCTGAGGCTATCTCTTTTATCAGATAACACTTTAATTTTAGGCATTTTTTAGAGACAGGGTCTCACTCTGTCCCCCAGGCTGGAGTGCAGTGGTGCAATCATAGCTCACTCTAACCTTGAACTCCTGGGCTCAAGAGAAACTCCCTGCTCAGCCTTCCAAAGTGCTGGGATTACAGGTAGAGCCATCATGCTCCACCAGGTAACATATTTAAAAAGCTACTTGGAGCTTTGTCTGCATGATGTCAAAGCAGTCCAATAATTCAATAATTCTGATTAAAATAAGCAGACTTTCACTTCTAGTTAAGACAGAGTACTGGCATCAGACTAGCCTTCCTGCTGCAAACAAGGAAACCAGACAAAATATATGAAAAGACTATTTGCAAACAACAGGCAGTGCAGGCACGTGACCCCTCAGAGCAGCTAGGCAGAGAGCATGAGCCCTACAATCCACCTGGCTCCCTGCCTGCCAGCATTTCCCAACCCTTGTGCAGAGAGGGAATCCAGCAGAGAACAGTGGCCTTACTGAGCTGCGGAAACAGCAACTGGAGTTTGGGCAGGCAGAAAAAGGAGTTCATAGGCCAGGCGTGGTGGCTCATGCCTGTCATCCCGATACTCTGAGAGGCCAAGGAGGGTGGATCACTTGAGGTCAGGCATTCAAGACCAGCCTGGCCAATGTGAAAAAACCCCGTCTCCACTAAAATTACAAAAATTAGCTGGGCATGGTGGTACATGCCTGCAGTCCCAGGTACTTGGGAGTCTGAGGCAGGAGAATTTATTGAACCCAGGAAGCAGAGGTTGCAGTGAGCTAACATTACGCCACCGTACTCCAGCCTGGTCAACAGAGCGAGACTCCGCCTCAAAAAAA
>NW_016107977.1:345190-353371 GCF_001604975.1 Cebus imitator | reverse complement strand
TAATGCAAACATAGGCTGGGCACGGTGGCTCACACCTGTAATCCCAGCACTTTGGGAGGACGAGGTGGGTGGATCACCTGAGGTCAGGAGTTTGAGACCAGCCTTACCAACGTGGAGAAACCCCGTCTCTACTAAAAAATGCAAAATTAGCCAGGCGTGGTAGTGCATGCCTGTAGTCCCAGCTACTCAGGAGGCTGAGGCAGGAGAATTGCTTGAACCCAGGAGGTGGAGGTTGCCGTGGGCCGAGATCGTGCCACTGCACTCCAGCCTGGGCAACAAGAGTGAACTCTGTCTCAAAAAAAAAAAAAAAAAAAAAAGAAAAAAAAAAAAAAAAAAAAAAAAAAAAAAAAAAAAAAAAAAAAGGAAACTCTAGATCTGGAAAAATACCCTATCTGAAATGAAAAATTTACTAGAGGGGCGTAGGTTCCTGATCTAGGCAAGATGAAATAAGCAACTTTCACCTGCCTTTCCACTGAATGAAACCATGCTTCCTGGACAGAAGGTGAGGGGCAGCCACCTGAGGACTCTGAAAAGGCAATGGTAAGCAGACGGGGAGTGAGGCAGAAAGCTGAGGGGCCACCAAATTAGTGGTGTAGTTCCCATTTGCTTTTCCTCCAGTAGTACCCAGCCTGGACTCAAAGCCCCTTCCCCCAAAACCTGGGAGGGCACAATGGGTGTTGACAAAGAACACTCCAAGAGAAGCCCTCTCTGTCTGCTCTAAAGAGCAGGAAAGGGGACTCCTGACAGTCAGAGAGTGAAGGGTCTATCCTCTCCCTCCCAGCCTCAAGCAATCCCACAGCAGCAGGGGTGACAATGGCAGTGGCTATTGGAAGGGTGCCTACAACTCGAATGGACAGGAATCCTTCTCTCTTACCAGAAGCATCATGGTACTAGGAGTGTGAGACAAAGCGTCATTGTTTCTCTCTCCCTGTATCTTCCCACAGATTGACCCTGGATGCAGCCACAGTCGTGGGAAGTGTGCAGCAGAGTGAGAAGCTAAAGCCCAGGCTTTCTGGCCACAGGATGAGAAAGGAAAGTTCCATAGAGCTGGAGATAATGGAAAGAAAAGATCTCAAGCGAGTAATCTCATAGAGTTGTGTATGAATTTCTAGGTTCACTTCTGAGCTGCATTTCCCTGAATCTGTCCCTCACAACACACCACAGGCTTTGAGAATTGAGCTTAAAGGTAGATCACAACCCCAGGTCCCAGACAAGCCCGTGGAGAATGCAGAGGCAGAGCAGATTCACATAGCTGCACTGTGGATTACAATATATGTTGTACCATGTACAACCCT
Source organism: Cebus imitator (assembly GCF_001604975.1). Taxonomy (NCBI): domain Eukaryota; kingdom Metazoa; phylum Chordata; class Mammalia; order Primates; family Cebidae; genus Cebus; species Cebus imitator. Next base: position 352,076 of record NW_016107977.1, on the reverse strand, counting down.
ATGTACCTATATTTTAAATTTTAGATGAAATAACTCTTTAAAAGCTATAAACTACCAAAAGCATGCAAGAAGAAACAGACAACCTGAATGGTCCTATGTCATTTGAAGAAATTAAGTTTGCAGTTAAAATTATTTGGGAACAGAAATTTCTAGGCTTATTGGTGAATTCCACCAAACACAGAAGAAATAACACCAATTTGACAAAATCCCTTCCAGAAAAATAAAATAGGAGGAAACACTTCTCAACTCATGAGGTCATCACTACTCTGATACTAAAACCAGGGAACAATGCAGGAAAAGAAAACTACAAACCAATATCCCACATGAACAGAGACACAAACAACCTCAACAAAATATACTCAAATACAATCCAGAAATATATTTTTAAAAATACCTCACGAGAGAAATCCAAGATGGCCGATTACTAGCAGTTCAGGATTGTAGTTCAGAACGAGAGGACGCCACACTTGCAGAGGAATTTTTGTTGCTCACGGACCAGGAGATTCCCAGCGGAGAAGACACAGGGGTCGCCAGCACGACTCTTGTGGCCGGCATGACTGTTTTGCCGGCGCCCAGCACAGCGGTTCTCTGTGCAGAGTAAAGGGGACTGGGTCCCCTTTTGGTCGACGTTTGGAGCTCTGAGAAGGCACAGTCGCCCATTCAGCTGATAGAAAAAGGGACTCAAGAGGGAAGCCAGACCGGAGATTCCCGGGCAGAAAAGCACCAAGAATCTTATCGCTGCTGTTTTAGCCGGCGCAGTGGGTTGCTCAGATTTCGGCGCTGAGGATCAACAAGTTGGACGTCCACTCAGAGACCTAATTTGAAAGTCGGTAATTACAAAGACGACAGGTAGATCAGTTTACAATGACAGGAAGAAACCAGGGTAAAAAGGCTGAGAATACTCAAAATCAGACTCTCCCTCTACAGGGGATCACAGTTCCTCATCAACAAGCGAACAAGCCCTGATGGAGAACGAGTTCGTTCCATTAATTAGGCTTCAGAAGGTGGATAATAAGAAACTTCTGTGAGTTAAAAGAACATGTTCTAGCCCAATGTAAGGAAACTAAGAACCTTGAAAAAAGGTTTGACGAAATCCTAACGAGAACAGACAATTTAGAGAGGAATATAAGTGAATTAATGGAACTGAAGAATACAATACAAGAACTCCGCGAAGTTTGCACAGGTTTTAACAGTAGCATTGATCAAGCGGAAGAAAGGATATCAGAGGTCGAAGACCAACTTAATGAAATGAAATGAGAAGACAAAATTAGAGAAGAGAAAGTAAAAAGGAATGAGCAAAGTCTCCAAGAAATATGGGACTATGTGGAAAGACCTAATTTGCGTTTGATAGGTGTACTTGAATGTCATGAAGAGAATGAATCCAAGCTGGAAAATATTCTTCAGGATATTATTCAGGAAAACTTTCCTAACCTAGTAAGGCAGGACGATACTCAACTCCAGATAATACAGAGAACACCACAAAGATATTCCTCAAGAAGAGCAACCCCAAGACACATAATCGTTAGATTCACCAGGGTTGAAATAAAGGAGAAAATTCTAAAGGCAGCTAGAGAGAAAGGTCAGGTTACCCATAAAGGGAAGCCTATCAGACTCACAGCAGATCTCTCAGCAGAAACTCTACAAACTAGGAGAGCGTAGGGGTCAATATTCAATATCCTCAAAGAAAAGAATTTTCAACCCAGAATCTCACATCCAGCCAAACTAAGCTTCATAAATGAAGGAAAAACAAATTTTTTTGCGAGCAAGCAAGCACTCAGAGATTTCATCACCACCAGGCCTGCTTTATAAGAGCTCCTGAAAGAAGCACTACACACAGAAAGGAACAACCAGTTTCAGTCATCCCAAAAACTCACCAAAAGGTAAAGAGTATCTTCATAATGAAGAGTCTATATCAACTAATGGACAAAATAGCCAGCTAGCATTAAATGACAATATTAAATTCACAAATCAATATTAATCCTAAATTTAAATGGATTAAACGCCCCAATCAAAGACAGACACGCAAATTGAATAAAAAGTCAAAACCCATTGGAACGCTGTATCCAGATCCATCTCATAAGCAAGGACACACAAAGACTCAAAACAAAAGGTTTGATGAAGACTCACCAACCAAATGGAGAGCAAAAAAAAAACAGGAGTTGTAAAATTTCTTCTCTGACAAAATAGACTTTAATAGTAACAAAGACTAAAAGAAACAAGGACATTACATAATAATAAAAGGATCAATGTAACAACAGGAGTCAATGATCATAAATATATATGCACCCAATAGAGGAGCACCCAGATACATAAGACAAGTTCTTAATGACTTTTAAAGAGACTTGGACTCCCACACAATAATAGCAGGAGACTTTGATACCACATTGTTAATATTCGACGGATTAACGAGATAGAAAATTAACAGGGACATTTATGATTTGAACTCAGACCTGGGACAAGTAAGCTCAGTGAATATTTATAGAATTCTTCACCCCAGGTCCACAGAACATACATTTTTTTCAGTATCACATTACACCTATTTTGAAAGTGACCACATAAATGGAAGTAAATCACTCTTCAGCATTTGCATAGCATTTCACAGATTTAAATGAATTATTAGTTGGCTGTTTGTTTGGTATTTTCTTCCCTTATTCCTTCCTGTCTCCACTGTTAAGTACAATTATCGGCATAAAAGAGATTTTTAATACCTATTTTTAGATTGCATTCCAGCCTGGGCAAGAGACTCCTGTTCTCTCTCCCCCTTTTTCTTTCTCTTTCTTTCTTTCATTAAAAATAAATAAATAAATAAATAAAAATAAAAATACATCACACCTAAATGGGGTTTATCCCATGAATGCAAGGCTGGTTCAATATTTGAAAATTAATCAATATAATTCACAATGTTATCATAATACTAAAGAAGAAAAACCATATTATAATGTCAATTCATGCAGAAAATATTGAAAATTTTCAACATTCGTTCATAATTTTAAAAAAATCTTTGCACAAACTAGAAATAGTGGGGGAACTCCCCAATATAATCAAGGGCATCTATGATGGTAAACAGCTGAATGTATTCCCTGAGATCAGGAACAAGGCAAAGATGTCTGGTCTCATCACCCATATTTAATATTATTTTGGAAGTATTGTCAAGTTCAATTAGGCAAGAAAAAGAAATAAAAGTACATCAATTTTATAAGAAAAATGAGCTGTTCCTATTCACTGGTAGTGGTCTAGGAGGAAAATCCTAATGAATCTACACAAAAAAATTTGGAATTAATTGATGAGTCTTGCAGGGTTTCAGGATAAAAGGTCAACATGCAAAAGTCAATTGGATTTCTATTGTATGTAAAACCCTTGGAAACCACTAATTTGCTTTCTGTTTGTGGGGATTTGCCTATTCTGAATATTTTGTATAAATGGAATCATATAATATATGGCTTTCTGTGTCTGGTTGCTTTCACTTAGCTAAATATTTTCAAGGCTCAGCAATGTGCATTTAGATAACAAAATTTAATATAAATGTCTGTTAAAGGATCAGAAAGTATAGTTAATCTTATTCATAATAAGAGATAAAATTTTAACTACACTGAGATACCACAGTGAATACAGTGAACTATTAGAGAAATGAGGTAGAGAGAAGAACATGAGATATGCATAAAATATATCTACAGGTTTGTCCAAGAAAATGCTAACACTGTTGCTTGTTGGGAAACTGGGTGATGGAGAGACTGGGAAGAAAGAAAGAATTCAGTGTACAAATTTCTTTTGTACATTTAGAATTTTGGATCATGTGAATGACTTTGAAACACACGAAAAACAAATAAATAAAATTGAACTCTAAAAAATTGTTTAAACACAAATTTAAAAAAATTACATTTAGTAGTTCCAAAAATGAAACATTTACTATCAATACAACAAAACACGGTTGAGATCTATATGCTGAAAACTACAAAACATTGATGAAAGAAATAAAAGAAGCCCTAAATAAAGAAACATGCTATGTTCACGGATTGGAAGGCTCAATATATTTGATATGTCAGTTCTCTCCCAGATTGATCTCTAGACCCAACACAATTTCAATCAAAAGCCCAGCAATGGGGATGGTTAATGGGTACAAAAATATAGTTAGAATGAATAAGACCTAGTATCTGATAGCACAACAGGGTGACTACAGTCAACAATAATTTATTGTACATTTAAAAATAACTAAAAGTATAATTTGATTGTTTATAGAACAAAGAAATGATAAATACTTGAGATGATAGATACCTCATTTACTCTGATGTAATTATTATGGATTATATGCCTGTATCAAAATATCTCATGTACCCCATACATATCTATGCCTACTATGTACCCATAAAAATTAAACATTAAAAAATTCTTAAAATTCCAGCAATACTTACATACATAGACAAAATAACTCTACAATTTATACTGAAAGCAAAAGATGTTTGAATATTAAACAATTTTAGAAAAGAAGAATAAAGAGAAAAGGTTCACACTACCCAATTTTAAGACTTACTATGTATTATAGATACAACAATGAAGACTATGATATTGGAGAAGAGATGGAACATAGGTCAATAAAATAGATTAGAGTCAGAAATAGACTCACACAAATATGGCCAATTGATTTTTTTTAACATTTAAAAAATTGAAATATAATTCACACACCATAAAACTATTCTGAAGTATACAGTTCAGTTGTTTTTAATATATCCAGAAGAAAAACAAACATCATCAGTGCCTAGTTCCAGACCATTTCCATCATTCCTAAGATTAAAAATCATAACAACCTGTATTCATTAGCAGTGGCTCTCCATTGTCCCTTCCTCTAGCCCTTGGAAACCACCAATTTGCTTTCTATCTGTGGGGATTCACCTATTCTGAATATTTTGTGTAAGTCGAATCATATAATATGTGGCTTTCTGTGTCTGGTTGCTTTCACTTTGCTAAATAGTACCAAGGCTCAGCCATGTTGTCATGTTTCAGTACTTTCTTTTATGGCTGCAGAATTTTTCGTTGTAAGGGTATATCACATTTTGTTTATCCATTCATCAGTTGTTTCTACTTTTGACTATTTGAATAAGGCTACTAGGAACATTTGTGTACAAGTTTTTGTGTGGCCATATGTTTTCATTTCTCTTGGGACTATACCTAGGAGTGGAATTACTGGGTCCTGTGGTAACTCTATATTTAACTGTTTAAGGAACTGCTGGCCTGTTTTCTAAAGCAGCTGTACCATTTTACATCCCCACTAGCAATGTATGAAAGTGCTAATACCTCCACATTCTTGCTACCGCCTGCTCTTGTCAGCCTGAGATACTTGATTATAGCCACCTTGGTAGGTGTGAACTGTTATCTCATCATTTTTATTTGCATTTCTCCTCATGGGTAATGACACGGAGTCCTTTCATGTTCTTATTGATCATTTGTATGTTTCCTTTGGAGAGATGTCTATTCAAATTCTTTGCTCACAATTTAGTTGTGCTGTAAGAGTTGTATATATACAACTCTTGTCAAATATGTTATTTACAAGTATTTTCTTCCATTACATTGGGCTGTTTTTTCTTTGTGATAGTGTCCTTTAAAACATACAGGTTTTAAATTTTGATGACAATGTATCTATTTTTATTTTATGTTTTAGGTGTCGTGTCTAAGAAACCTAATTCAAGATGATGGAGATGTATGCCTATGGTTTTTTCTAAAATATTATAGTTTTAGCTCTTATATTTAGGTTCTTGAAACATTTTTAGTTAATTTTTGAAATAGTATGAGCTAAGGTTCCATTTTCATTCTTATGCCATGTGGGTATCCAGTTGTCCAGTGACACTTATTGAAGAAACTATTATTTCCTTCATTGAATTGTTTTGACATGTTTGTTGAAAATCAATTGCCCATAAATATATAGTTTATTTGTGGACTCTCAATTCTATTACATTGATCTATATGCTTATTGCTATTTTACACTCACATAGTGTTGATACCATGACTTTACAGTAAGTTTTGAAACTGGGAATTGTGAACCCCCAAATTTGTTCTTTATCAAGAATGCTTTGGATCTTTTGGGTTGCTTATATTTTCCTATGAATTTTAGAACCAACTTGTCAATTTTGATGGTACACCAAAAAATAGAATAAAATAAAAGTTCATTGTACTCTATGTTAATTTAAAAAAAAATGTAAGTCTGAAAAAGTACCAGATGGGTTTAACAGAAGATGTGACATGACAGAAGAAAAGGCAGTAAAATGGAAGACAAGGTACTAGAACTATCCAAACTAAAGCACAGAGAGAAAAATGGCTGGAAAAAAATGAACTTGTCAAGAGGTGTAACATCTCTAAAACGCAAACAATATCAAGGGGCGTAACTTAACTCTAATCACAGTCCTGGAAGAAGCCAAGGGCAGAGAAAATGTATAAAGAAACAATAACTGAAAACACTCCACATTTGATGAAAAATATAAACACCCACTATTCTAAACAATGCATTGAAACCTAAGAAGAATTAACACAAAAAGCATCATGGCCAAGATCATTATATTCAAATGCTAAAAATCTGTGATAAAGAGATCTCAAAATCAGCCAGCAATAAAAGATACACTATGTCCCTCACCAAAGATGAGGTACAGGTGGGAAATAAGCACATGAAAAGATGCTCCACACCACATGCCATCAGGAAATGAAAATTGTAACAACAGTGAGATACCACTGCACACCTATCAGAACGGCCAAAATCCGGAACACGGAAACCACCAAATGCTGATGAAGAGGGAGAGCAACAGGAACTCTTATTCATTGTTGGTGGGAATGCAAAATGTTACAGCCATTTTGGAAAACTGTTTGTGGTTTCTTTCCTTCTTTTTTTTTTTTTTATGAATTC
>NW_016107977.1:307663-344009 GCF_001604975.1 Cebus imitator | reverse complement strand
TGACCAGGATGGTCTCGATCTCTTGACCTCGTGATCCACCCGCCTCGGCCTCCCAAAGTGCTGGGATTACAGGTGTGAGCCACCGTGCCCAGCCTCAAGTGGATATTTTTTAAGTGCTGTGGAAGAAAACCTGTTAACTTTTCTCATTAAAAGAAAATGTCTTCAGAAGCAATGGGCTATTTACAACAGTAATAATATTAATATGCTGTGGAATTTATTACATATGTAGACGCAGCATATCCAATAACAGTGGGATGGAAGGCTAACAATGGGAAAACAAAGGATGAAAGAAATGAAAGTGTATCACTTTAAGGTTTTCCACCTTACATAAGCAAGTATACTATTATTTGATTAGTGAATGACAGGTATTGTAAACTCTAAATCAACTAGTAAAAGAATAAAGGTAATAGATAGAGCTAATAAGCCAATGGAGGAAATGAAATGGAATGTTTAAAATACACGATTCAAAAAAACAAAAAGAAAAAAGAACAGATAGACAAAAGGTAGACAAATAGCAAGATGACAAATTTAAAGCCAACTATTTCAATATCTAAAAAAGAAGAACTAAAGTAAAAGCAGCAATGGTCATATCAAATTTTTAAAAAGCTCCCCAATACATGTTATCTGTAAGAAATATACTTTTAGTATAAATCTCAGGGAGATAAACAGTAAAAGGATAGAAAAATATGTATAATGTAAACACTAATCATAGTAAGAATTGCTTCATTTATATCAAATTAAGTAGGCTTCAGAAAAAGGAATACTTCTAGGAATGAGGAGGAGTATTCATATTAGTAACAGTGTCCATTCATCCAAAAGGTATAACTATCTGCTGTGGATTGAACTGTGTCCCCCACAAATTTATATGTTGAAGCCCTAACCCCTAAGGCAACTGTATCTGAAGGGCTTTTAGGAATTAATTAAAGTTAAATGAGGTTGCAAAAATGAGGCCCTGATCTGAAGGGATTCACGTCTTTGTAAGAAGAGGAAGAGAGATGCCCAGCACTGTGGGAAGCTGAGGTGGGAGGATCACCTGAGGTCAGGACTTCAAAACCAGCCTGGCCAACATGGTGAAAACCTGTCTCTGCTAAAAATACAAAAATTAGCTGGGCCTGGTGATGCACAACTCTAGTCCCAGATAGTCAGGAGGCCGAGGCAGGAGAATTGGTTGGACCCAAGAGACGGAGGTTGCAGTAAGCTGAGAGATCATGCCATCGTATTGCAGCCTGGGCAACAGCGTGAGACTTCATCTCAAAAAAAAAAAAAAAAAAAAAGAAGAGGAAGAGAGAGGGACTCTCTTTATCTGTGCATTCATGCACTGAAGAGAGGCCATGTGAACACACAGTGAGAAGGCAGCCATCTGCAAGCCAGGAAGAGAGCCCTCACCAGGACCCAGCCATGCTGCCACCCTGATCTTGGACGTCCAGCCTCCAGAACTGTGGGGATACATTTCTGTTATTTAAGCCACCCGGCCTATGGGATTTTATTATGGTGGCCCGAAGAGGCTAAGACACCATGTGAAGTGTGCATGTACATAATAAGAGAGCTTTAAAATATATGAGGCAAGAACAGTTAGAACTGAAAGGAGAAACAGACAAATCCACTATTACAGTGGGAGATTTCAACACCCAATAGACAGAAAATCAGCAAGGATCCAGAAGACTTGAACACCACCATCAACCAGCCTGACCAAATTGACGTTTCCACAGTATTTCATCTCCCACTGCAGACAACATATTATTTCCATGCACAGACCATATGCTGGATCATAAAACAAGTCTGAATACATTAGAAATGGCTGGAAATTATACCAAGAATATCCTCTGACTGCCGTGGAATCAAAGTATAAATAAATCACATAAAGATGTCTGGATATCCCCCAAATATTTGGAAGTCAAACAGAATACTTGTAAAAATTCCATGGGTCAAAGCAGAAATAACAAGAAGAATTAGTCTTTCGAATTGAATGGTAGTGAAAACACAACCTGTCAAAATCTCTGGATACAGTTAAACAGTGCTTGGAGGGAAACGTGTGGCTTGAAACACATATTAGGAGAAAGGTGAATGGCAGCCAGGACCACGTGTGTGCACGTGCATGCGTGTGTGTGTTTCAGGATTGGGTGGAAGGTTACCGAGCACCAGAGAATTCCTTCAATTGCACTTTCTGCCTGAAAATGGATAAATGCCTTCTGGCGTTCAGTGCTACCCAAATACCTGGAAAGCAGTTTGGTCAGTGCGGGCAGAGGAGGGTTAGACCTGGTGGGGGTTGGGCAGCTGAGACCTGAGGGTCCAAGTGTGGGGGCAGGGGGCTCGGGCGCCCCAACCAGGAGTCTGTCTAAATCCTCACAGCCTGGAACGGACTCCCGCTGCCTTCTCATTCTCTCTGGGTGGGGACAGGACGGAGCTGCTGTGTTCTGACCTCACAGTGAAATCTGAATAATTGATGTCCCAGTCTAATGTTTCACCCAATTGTCATAAAGCAAGAAACACAAGCCCAGTGTGTGGCAGACGGGGCCCTGGACAAAGGGCTGTTTTCATCGCCCCCTTTCCCGGCCTCAGGTCTGCGTGGCTCTCCTCCCAGCACATGATCTGTGACAATCATCCTGTGTTCTCCCGCCCCTCCCAGGGGAGCCACGGGAGGGATTATCGGGAGGTGGCTCCCCCAGGGTAGGGGAGGGCTATGCCCCCACCCCTGAGTGTGTCATCTGGAGCGTGTGCCCAACCGTTGCTTGATACCCGCTTGGCACGGCCTCCTCTCTGCCAAGGGCTGCTGTCAATACACAGCTCTCACCCAAACAAACAGCGCACATGGGTCCCCAGGGCCCGAGAGCTCCCAGCTCCAGCTCCATGTGCTGGGGGGGTGGGACATGAGGAGTGGGTGGTGGGGACAGCCGAGGGACTCCCTGAGCCCCAGGCAGATGGCATAGGGCCCAGCCCTGTTTGGATTTCTGGCACTGTTGTCTGTAGCTAGGGCTCACTTGTCACACCCTGAGGGGAAAAAACACAGTAAATGAACTTCAAACACACTCAGCTCCATGAGCAGGGGACAGGTGACAGAACTCATCTAGCCTGGCACCCAAGGCCGTGACAGCGTGTCTGGCCCAGGACAGGGCAGTGGCACGGGCATGTTGATGCCAACCTGGTCACTATAGGTGCAGTGGAACCCAGACCTGCAGGCAGGATGTGGCTTGTGCTCCCGGCAAGCTTTCCCAAGTCGGACATATAGGCAGTCTTGGAAAACCACAGAAATCTCTGCTGAGCTCAAGTTCAACACTCCCACGCTCCCAAGTTAATAGGACTGGGCCCTGGAGTCAGTTCCTGAGGAAGGGAAGATAGGGAAGGAAGGTGAGATTTGGGAACCAGCGTGTGGGAAGTGCAGGCCACAGTGGGCAGCTTGCAGGCCCTCCTGGTTTGTCTGCTGAGAAAACACTCTAAAAGCAGGGCAGGCAGCAAATGAAAGTGTGGGCCCCTTGTTCAGAAAGCAGGAGGGGTGCTTTTCTCTGCTGTTTAATATCAGCCCTGGGCTCAGGGATCCCTATGCTACACGTGAGGACCTCCCAGGTGTCCAGGGCTCTGTCCCATCCGTGGAGGGCCTGTGCAGGACAGCCTGGGCCAGAGGCAGGGCAGGGGGAGACCCAGAACGCCTACCAGAAGGCGGGAAGGAAGCAGGAGAAGGGGCCTTGGGGGACGCTCCATTGTCCCATCAACTTCACTTACAAAACACACTTTCAAGGATAAACTCCTTAAGAATCCCAGGATCGGAACCCCAGAGTGCAGCTGAAGGGGTGGTAGGCATGGGAGCCTTCCCTGACAGTGAGGCCTTCTTCCCCTCCAGGGCAAACCGGCCTCCTGCTGGGGCAGGGCGGAGTAGGGGCCATGCAGGGGCAGGGTACCACTGCAGGACCGGAAGTTTGGGACAGGCCTTCACCCCAGGCGGCCCAAGGCAGCCACAGTGCAGACGAGACGGGAGACAGCGAGGGCTGCTGAAAGGAGGGCGGGAGTGGACACCAGGCGCTCCGCCCCACGCCCTCCTCAGAGGCCTGGTGCCCACCCCACCCGCTGGGCAGAGACTGGTTCACAGCATGTCCCTCCCCAGGAATTGTCCTCTGCCTCAGAAGCCCCTCCTGAGACGATGCTGCCAGCATTGGGACAATAAACCACCAATGCCGTTGGTGCAGAGGCCTAGCCCCTTTAGAGAGCGAGGGCATTGTGAGTGTGTCTCTCTCTGCACCCCGTCCTGCCCTCTGCAGTGTGGAGCATGGGTGGTGAGCCTGGGGGACTCTACCCAGCGGGAGGTGTCCCACCAGCCCACGCAGCATCCTGGTGGGCAAGGGACCCGGCGCCGGAGGACCGGGCTGCTCTGAGCACCACTCACAATATGACGGAGAGTGACAATCTCTGAAAGCAAAATGGGAAAGCCGGAAGGCCTCCCTGGAGCTTTCGAATAATCTATCTCTGGCATTTGGGGGACTTGGGGGCTGGAAGCGAGAGGTGGATCATGCCAAGAACATGGCTTGGAAGTTACTGCTGGGCGTGGTGGAGCTCTCAGCCCCCAGGGGCGTCCCAAGCTAGGTCAGGACCTCAGAAGCGAAGGGAAGGAGCCCTGAGACCTGGGATGGGGAGTCCGGGGAGGTGCAGGTGAGGACCTAGAGCTTTGGTTCAAATCTACGTGCATGCGGGGCTGCGTAAGTGGCCACTGCCCCTTAGGCAATAGTGGCCCTTTCCCCAGACAGCTTGAAGACTGCACAATGGCCTCAAGCTGGCGTCAGCTGACAAGATGGTGCTTCCTTCAGACCCACCTCCATGATCCCTCCAGACAGCCAGACTGATGGGAAGGGCCGAACCCCAGTGCAGCCCCACTGGTGAGGGCTGGACGTGCTAGGGGAGTGGAGACCTGGTTTCGCTTTTTAAAAGAATTGGGTGAAATGCACTAACATAAAAGTTCTCATTTCTGGGCGTGGAACTCCATGGCAGTAAGGCCATTGACACCTGTCACCACATTCATCTCCAGAACGTTTTCATCTTCCCAAATTGAAACTCTGTCCCCATTCATCACTAAGTCCTCACGGCCCCCTCCCCACCAGCCCTGGCAGCCACTGTGTCACTCTCTGTCTCTGTGGATTTGGCTACTCTGGGCTCCTTATGTAAGTGGATTCACACAGGACTTATCCTTTTGCTACTGGCTTATCTCACTCGACATAATGTCCTCAAAGTTCATCCAAGCTGGGTCATGGGCAGGGAAGGCTTTTATGCCAAAGAAGTTGCAGGCCCAGGTTGGACGAGGAAGACCAGGAGAATGTGCACAGGATGAGGGAGAGTCCGTCATTGTGGGCACACCCACACTGAGGCAGAATTTCATGGTCAACCAGGACTCCAGGAGACCCCTGATGGAGAACTTCACAGCCCAGCCAGGACCCCAGGAGATGGTGCTGTCACGTGCTGGAATGATTCTTGGAACACCCAGGAGAGGACAGCCCAGCACCAAAGGCCCTGAGTAAGGCTGGAAAACCCAGGAGGGCTGAAGGACCCCCGTACACCAATGTGACAAAGAGAACTGGTGAGGGTGTGGCACATAGCTGAAAAGCTCAGTGGTGCTTCCTCTGAGGGTCGGTGTTGACAGTAGAGGTTTCTAGAGGGGCCTTAATAGCAACAGGGATGATGACAAGGTCTCGATGGGATAGAGGACAGCTGGTGCCACTTAACCTTCAGAAGCAAGGTGGATGCAATTATCTCAGTGGGTGGCCACTCCGAGTAGCAGCTGGGGCCTGCTGTGCAGAGAGCCGTAGAGGTGGTTCCTCGAACCCAGAGTCCACAGAGGCAGGCTGGGTAGGCAGTTAACAAGGGCATGGCTTAATGGTGCAATCAACAGTACCCAGGAGGGATGACCAGGAGGCTGAGGGCAGCCACCTCCCACCCCCAAATCACAATCCCTTGGCTGGTTTCTGGCCCCAAGCCACTCCTCAGACCCAGAACCCAGACTGAAGGAGATACCAGACCTGTGAGGACTGACCTGCAAATCCATGGCGAGTGTGGGCAGTAGTGGCTCCTCCAGGCCTTCCCCAAGGGGATCCTCAGTCATGGACTTGCATCTCCATGCACAGGGGAAAGGGGGATATCCAGAAATTTGCAGACTGCTGGATGCAGGATCTAAGTTGACACTGATGAGTGGAAGTCCCAGTATCTCCACAGCCCCTTGGTGGGGAGGATTACGAGCAACCAGGTCTCAGGTCTGGCTCACCATGGCCAGGGGTCACCTCTCCACCACCTGCACATATGCTTGGGATGGAGATTCCCAGCAGTCAGCAGAACCCACATGGGTTCCTTCCCCCGTGGGAGAAGATCCATTAGAGCAGGGAGGGCCAAGTGGAAACCTCTGAAACTCCCCCTCCCCTGGCCAGGAGAGCAAAGCAAAAATGATATCACATGGCAGGGGGAAGTGGCAGAGATTAGCGCCACCCTCAAAAAATCCAGTAGGTCAGGGATGGTCCCAGTCATGTCCCCAGGTAATTTACAAGCCCAGTTCCTACAAAAACCAGATACATGGTGTCAGTGACAGTGGACCATCCAAACTGAAGCAGGTACGGCCCATCGCAGCTGAGGCATGAGAGGCAGTGTCAAGCGTACAGCAGACAAACACAGCTCAGGAGGGTGGCTGGCACCCATCCATCTGCGCCTGTCATCCTTTCCATCCTGTATAGAAGGGACCAGAGCAGTTTGTATTCCCGTTGTGTGGACAACAGCACACTTTTATCCAGGGGAGCCCAGACCATCTGCTCATTCCATGAATGGATGATTCATGTCTACTGGATTCTACTTGCAGAGGGCTTGTCCTCCAGGCTCACCACACGCTGATGTGGTGGTTCTTTGGCAAGTCCAAAAAATGAAATAAAAATCACTCATGCCATGGTCGTGGTGGGAGCCAGCTGAGGTGCGATGGGGCCAGAAAGCCTGCTCCCCAGAGTCAGGGACAGGAAGCCAGCCCCAGGTGGAGGGGACCTGGCAAAGGAAGGGGTGCTAGTGAATGTCACCATACATGTCAGAGGACAGGGCACCCAGAGCTGGTGGGGCTGGTGTCTGATAGGGGAGTGTTGCAGGCATTGTTAAGGGCCTAGGAGATGGGATCACTTTGGGGAGCAACTGGGCAGGTGCTGGAGGGTCTCCAAGACAGGCTTGGGTAGTGGAGCGTCGCACACGATTGCCTGGCAGAGCTCCCACAGCCCATGTGGCCACTCTGTGTGATTCAATCAGAAATGTTCCCTGCCTCATAGACAGCAGAGCCCAGGTCCCAAGCCCAGGACTCTGGGTGGGACTCAACCTGCACAGCAGCACCCAGAGCCTGTGTCAAGCACCCAGGAGCCGACAGGCACCCTGGGCATGGCCTGGAGCCTGCAACTGACCCTGCGGCTTGCATTCCTCCAGCCCCTCTCCCGCCAGCCCAGCTCTGCCTTCTTCCCTGTGAGTGTCCAGGCGTGAGCCGCTGCTCCTCTCCTCCACAGACCCTCGTGTGATGTCCGCAAGTGGAGCAGATGCTGTGCGTGGGCTGGTTGCACACCCTCTGACACGAAGGTGGACTCTCCTGCCCCCAACACAATCCTGTCCTTCATTCTACTCTGCGAGTGGCTCAGGACAGCAGAGCAGGTGGTTCCACCGGGGCCCCTGGGATCCTCCTTCCACCCTGGGGACTTACCCCGCCATTGCTCCTTCCAAAGGGGAATTCCAGAGCCAGACAGCAGAATAATAAAAATGTTTCCACTTTTTCCCTTGGGAACCAACTGGGAGCAGGGAAGGAGCCTGTGACGTCATGAACTGGCCAGCAGACAGAGGCCTGAGTCCGTTCTCCCTGCAGCTACAACCACCAGTCGCCACCTCTAGGCCTCATGGTCTCTGAGAAGTGCAGGTAATGAGGCCGATGATGGACAAGCTCCTCCACCTTCCCAGACAGATGGATCAGCCCCTTCTCCAGCTGCTCTGGGAGCTCAGGAAACGCCCCTCGAGATGGGAGGTGCCTGGGGAGGAGGAGTGCCCCTCCCACATGTGCCCACCTGCTTCCTGTGGGCCCCTGGCTGGAGTCCTCCTGAAGAAGGGAGCAGTCCTTCCGCATCTCCATGCACAGGGGAAAGGGAGACATCCAGAAATTTGTGGGACTGCTAGACACAGGGTCTGAGTTGACACTGATGAGTGGAGGTCCCAGTATCTCCACAGCCCCCTGGTGGAAAGGAGCATGAGGGACCAGGTCTCAGGTCTGGCTCACCGTGGTCAGGGGTCTCCTCTCCATCACCTGCACATAGGCTTACGATGAGGCCTGTGGGTGCACTCAGAAAGGGCTTCACATGCTTAAGGCTGGGTTAGGGTCTGCTGGAGCCTCACAGACACCAGGAACCAAGGGACACCCAGCAGGGGTGAATGAGGGCGGGTGTGAAGCCCTTCACAGCTGCCCTGCAAGTGGAGGACTCCGGGTTCTCGCAACCCTCGACTGTGTGGCGTGCCCAGCACACCATTCTGCTGTTTGTTATCAAAGGAGGCCTTACTGAAATTTTGAATAAAGATTATGAGAACAAATAGAGCCATGTTTCCGCAACATCAGCTGTTGCCCTTCTATGTGTTGGTGTGAAGTTTATTTCTCCAAAAGGTTTAGGAGGCTAAACCATGCTGTTTTCTTGACCACGTCCCAGACACTTAAGATGCGCAGTGGGTCACATCCGGGAGAATAGATTCCAGGTCGTCCATGTGCCTGAGCAGCCCTGAGAACAGGCTCTGTGCAAAAGGAGGAGAAAGCCTGGGTGGGGGATGCCGTACACACGCGAGGTTTCTGTCAAGAGGCTCCCTGGCCTGGATAGCCCTGGAGGTGAAATGAGGGTCCTTAGGAGAGTTGCAGAGGCTTTGAGGCTGCACAAAAGACAGAAGTGCAACACGTGGCTGGGGTGGGGAGTGCTTGCAACAGAGAAGGGTGCCTCACTTGGGCCTGCCATGTGTGGGTACACGTGGGTGGAGGACTCGCTTTCCCTTTGAGACTGCAGGCTTCAGGGTCAGGGGAGTCCCCCTTCGCTCACCCCTCCTCTGAAGTGTGCATTGGTGCATATCTGAATCCGAGCAGACCTGAGAGGCAGTTCCTGGCCCCACGGAAGCTCCATGGCAGCCTGGTCAACCACGCAGGGTCTGGGGTTGCAGCTCACGTCCAAATCCCTGTTCCACTGCCCGCTGGCCTCACCCCTGAGAGGATCATGTCACTTCTGTAAATAGAAGTTTCCAGATTTGTAAGATGGGATTGAAATCGCACCTACTGCTTACCAGGGTTTTGTGAAGATGAAGCCGGGTTACAAAGGTGAAGCTCTTGGCTTGGTGTTGGCCACTGTGCAGGAGGCAGGAGACGGCCCAGGCCAGAGAAGGGCTGGGGTCTCCAATTCCAGCTGGAAGACGTGGTCAGAAGTGGCTCAGGCTCAGGCAGAGGGCCTGGGTTTTAAGGACCACCTCATAAAGCTCTCAACCTGTTCTCCGGAGCAGATGGAGCTCCCAGGGCTGTCGGCAGAAGAACAGAATTCATGTAGCCTGGTTCTGAACCCAAAATAGCCTCGTCACTTAGGACAGAGCAGCATGGCCCATATCCTGCACGGGTGCAGGTCTCTTGGCCCAGGAGAAGCTCCATCTCACACAGGAGGCCCGTAGCTCCTCCACCTGCGGGGGCAGGGCCACAGCAGGGTCCTTGGGGCTTCTTTGGAAACTACCAGGGTGAGGCGGGTGTCAAGGGCAAGGAGGTAGGAGGTGCCTCGAGCAGGATACACGGGATCTGGGCCTGCCTATGCCTGAGCCCAGCCACACCCACCTGAATCCTGCCCGGCCTCTGCCAAGGGCCACTCCTTGCCTTGCACTGTGGCCCATTTTTTTCTTCTAATTGCCAATGACAGGCCAGTCTTCTGCAGAGGCTTCCTGAAGGGCTTTTAAATTTCCAAGTCCAAACTCCTCAGTCCGGCAGCCAGATCTCCTTCCATCGGGGCCTGCCTGGCCTCCGCCAAACCCATCACCTGCAGCCCCCAGAATGAAGAGCTTCAGTCTCCCTTCCCCCCACTCCATGCTGGCCAGGCTCTGTGTGGAAAGCCCACCTGCTCCTCCACCGCACGGCCCAGCGGGTTCAGAACTGCTGCTCATGCCAGGCTTCTGCAAACAGAAAGGGAATCACTGACGCGACCCAAGCCTTTTGGGCCACGCCTCCCCTGTGGAGTCCCACGGGGCCATATGCCGTTTCATCCTCCAGCCTGGGCCTGGTGTTTTTAGTAGCTCCATTTTGCAACTGAGGTTTTTGATGCCAAAGCCAAAAAGGCTGGAGCTGGGATCGAAGCCTTGGGCCATCCAGAGCCTTTCCTAGGCCACCTAGGATCCCCTGAGGTGTCCATCATGTCCCTTTGTCTCGGGTTGGCCCAGATTCCACTTGGGCCTCCTGACCAAGCTTTACAAACAGGGGTCAGCATGCTTGTGTTCGCCACTCCCTGCCAGATACTGGGCTGGGGCTGGGGAAGCAGAGATGGGTGGCTGTGTCCTCCATTCCTGTTAGGAGCTGAAGGCCTCCACATGGCAGAGGTAGAGCCACTGGGCAGAGTGCAGGGCAAGGGGCACCAGAGAAGGCACCATCACCTCCCACAACAGACGCCACAGCCAGTAGACGGTAGGCAACTTAATATACATAGGACAGATCAGCACCAGGGGCACATGCCCAGGCCTCAGCCCGTGTGGCCCCAGTGAGTGAAGCATCAAACCCTGGTCTAGAACCTTCTTTCCTGCATCCCTGTCTCAACCCCATGGCCTGAGCCTCAGCACCAGCTCTGCCCATGGGGATGTCTCAAATTCCGGCTGCTGGGTGCTTTCTGAGGTCACCTTTCACCCCTACACTAAACTGTCAGCCTGAACCGTACCCCAGCCTTGCCCAAGTCGTAAGTCCATTTTCTCTGTAGCCTGCTATCCTAAGGGCCTCTGAATTCTTAAATCTGGCTGCATCTCTGAACATCAACTCCCAAGACTTAACTGGTCTTAGTGTCTTCTGAGGAGGGGTGAACCAGCTTCCTGCCACCCCACATTGGACCCTGACCCCGCAAGGAGTCAGTCAGTATCCACCTTAGAGCGTCACCCCACCATCACGTGGGAGCCCAGATGGGGAAGAAGTCCCTGCAAGGTCACAGAGCTTAGACTCACATTTGTGCTTTCCAGAGTCCCCCTGGCTGGTTCTGACTATGTGAATCCTGCTGTGCACAGGGGATGCAGCCACAAATGGCTTGGACTGCTGGAAGGAAAGGAAAAGAAAAACAAGAGCCATTGAGTTAAGTTGGCAGCTTCTGTGCTAGAGTGTTCTGTTGGCCCTCAGCTTGGTGCATGCCCCTCCTGATCTCCTCAGTACTCAAGGGGCTATAAGCCTGAAAACTACCTTTCCCAGGCTCCCTTGCAACTGGTTTCTGGTTAAGTGCTGCCAATGGGAAGTGGCAAGGTGGGGGATAGAAGGAGGCCACTTTGCTCCTGGCTGTAGTTCCACTGGTGGCAGTGGGGTGACAGTCCTGCAGTGACGATGGCAGTGGCCCCAGAAGCACTAGTAACAGAGGCAATGGGGATAAGAGGTTGGGCATCAGGGTCCCCCTTCTCTGGGATACAGGTGGTGTCTGCAGAAGCTCAACACAGGTGCAGAGCCAGAGCAGCCGCAGACCTCTGTGTGACACCCTCTTGGCCCATTTGCTTCTTCAGCTTTTACAACATCTTTGTCGTCGATTCCAGCACTAAATATTCTCTGCTTAAAACACCTGGGGTGGTTTCTGTTTTCCTGGCTAGAAATTAACTGGTAATAGAGTTGGTTGCCAAATTGATGTTTCCAGGTGTGGGCATTAAACCAGCGCTGCCCTGGCTGTTCCAGGGCCACCATATCCTGGGCATTTCCTATTTCCTATCCCACCTGGACTTGCACCCAAAGCCCTCCCCTCTCACCCCAGGTGGAATTGGTTTTCCTTAGCCCACCTTTGCCCTTCTGGAAGACAGACTCCTTCCAGCCTGGGGGTCCTGGTCAGTGGGCAGGAACACACAATGCTTCAGAACCTTCTCAGACAGTTTCCCTGAACCATTCTGGGCCTAAGGCCTCCATGTTTACACCTTTTCAGCATCCTGTGGACACCAGGGTTCTCTTGGCTTCTATGTGGAGTGAGCTGCTGCCATTCCCATTCTTTTCCATAGGAGCTGGGGGCCCTAGCTTCTAGGGAACACTACTTCCATTCCCCTGTTCACTCTCCTTCTCTTTCCCCAGCTCACTCTTCTCCGTCACAGCTTATTTTTGGTGATAATATCCAAGCAACAAGATCACGGTGTGGTCCCGAAAACTGCCACATCATCCTCCTTAATGACAGCATTCTCCGGAAGATGACATTCACTGGGGTTCAGAGGACATACTGCTGCACCACCCCAAACAGTGATCTATTATTTCTCATGATTCTGTTGGCCAGTATTGTCACATGGCATTGTCTAGAGTCACAATTTTTGTCATGTTCACTTGGCTACCAGGCTGTGTTGGAAGGTCCCGAAAGGCTTCTCTCACCTGCCTAGTGCCTTGGTGGTCCTCCACATCACCTTTCTATGTGGTTAGCTTGGGCTTCCTCACAGCATGGCAGCCTCAAGGCAATCTGACTTCTTACACGGTGTGGAAACATGGGTCTGTATGCCCTGCGGAGCCGAAGGAGAGGGCAGGACTTCAGGAAAACAATGAAAGGGTTCAGGACTTCTCAACCATGACCCAGTATCAGGGCCCAGGCTGCATTCTTTGGGGGCCCATCCAATGCAAGTGCCCAGGACATGTTCTCTTAGCTCTCCCTTGACCACCATGGGCTCCTGTGCATGTTAACAATGCCTGATTGGGAACAGCAGTGCCCAGAAGGTGACTAGCAGAGCTGGGGTGATGTCCCCTGG
This sequence comes from Cebus imitator, assembly GCF_001604975.1. Taxonomy (NCBI): domain Eukaryota; kingdom Metazoa; phylum Chordata; class Mammalia; order Primates; family Cebidae; genus Cebus; species Cebus imitator. The sequence continues at coordinate 331,082 of NW_016107977.1, read as the reverse complement.
TGGGGAGAAGCCTACAGATACAGCAGCAGCAGGAGCTGGCAGTCTCTCCCTGACTAAACTGATCAGCCTCCACTGAGCCCTTTCTCCACTCAGCATTACCTTTGGTCTATAAAAACTGCAGACTTTCAGCACAAATGACTTTGTGTCCCTGCATCCCACACCTATCACTAAGAGACTTATAAAAATACCAGCCTAGCTGTTAACAGCTGTGTCCCTAGGATGATGCCTCCAGTCACCCTCAGGGGCCTGCCCGAGACAGCGCAGTGCTGCCTGGTGATGGGCGGACAGGCCCCAGGACCCTCTTGTTGAGCCGTCACTTCGGAAAGCTTGCAACTGTGAATCCTTCGCTGTCCCTTGAGAATGTAAATCTGCCACCACCCAGAGCTGTCTCCACAAAGACCTGGGAGATGTCTCTACAACGCAAACTTCCAGAGACGCTCCCTCTGGCTTTGCTCCCAGTCTCTGCGGGAGGCGATGAGGCTGACTTGGGTGCTAACACCATTGTCACGAGGATATTAAAGACACAAGGAGTTTGCTTTTCCTCCAGATGGGCACCAGTTATCACACCCAGGTGGACCAACCGTCCTCAACACCCTGAGTGCCTTCTAAGCACACCCAGCCTTTAGCTAGTCCCTGCCTTCTGCTTAGGGGAAGTTGACGCTGGCCTCTCATCCCGATTGCAGTCGTTTTTACTCAATAAAGTCTTTCCTCACTCCTTTAATGAGTGCCCAGCTTTGCTGATCTTGGAGAGAGGCAAGAGGCCAGCACTGGCATCTCAACCTCATTCCTACCAGGGTGCGTCCCATTGAGGCCTGTGCGGCCCAGGCTGTTTACATCCCCTAGTCTCTTCCATCTTTAGGGAGCCTCTCCAAGGATTAGTGATACATAAAGCAATGCCATTTTGTCCCCCGTGGTGAGATAAAACTTTTTCAGGATGTAACTCAGCCCCTCAGGACCTCCTCTGTCATGAAGCAGGCATTTGGTGACATTCTCCTGCTGCACTGGCATTGTTCTCCGCGTCTGTGACTGGGGGCATGTGTTGAGATTAGGGCCACAGGTACAGCAGCCAGACTCAAAGGCTACCCTTATCTGGGTGGACGGGCTGCCACTGTCTCCACAGGGGCCTTCAGCCTTAAGGTTCCAAGTGCTGAAGACAGCAGAGGGCAGGGGGTCTTTCAGACCACATTGGAGCCAGGAACCACCCTCAGGGCCGCCACCCTCAGGGACACAGAACATACCACTAAGGTGTGGCCTTAAAAGACTTTGCTGGCATAAGCAGAATGAGACCATGTAAATGGGAGGCTTCAGGGAGGGAGCTTCTGGAGTGGGTGTGTGCACGTGTGCATGCGTGTGTGTGTGTGTGTGTGCATGTGTGTATTTGTGCGTGTGTGTGTGTGTTTGTGTTTGCAGTGCAGCTTCTGCATGGCAGGTGCACGCCAAGACTCGGGTGTGGGCAGGGCCTAGAAAAGAGATTCGCAGGCAGGTAGCAGGCATGGGAGTGGGACGGCTGATCCGGCAGCCCCTGAGAGGGCATCAGGGGACAGGAGGAGCCCTTGGGGCTGTGGCTTTGCTGGGAGGCACCTGGCTCCTGCCCTATTGATGGCTGGGGTTGACTTCCTGGCCCTGCCATGGAGGCTGGGCCCTTAGCATGCCTCTAACCCCCAACCCAGCCACCAACCCATGAGTGGCCCCGAGTCCCCAGAACTTTGCCTTCTGAGGAGAACAGGCAGATCTGAGCCTGGGCTGGAGATGGGAGTGGGCAGCCTGACAAGAGCACCTTCTGGAAGGAGGGGAGCCAGAGCAGGGCCTCCGGTCAGTAGCCCCGGCCCTGGATACCCGTGGGGGACCTGGGCAAAAGATAAAAGATGCTGGACTCCAGCCTGAGCTGCAAACTCACGACAGGCTCCTCTGCAGGATGAGCAGCTTTTTCCCAGCCCTCCTGATTTCTGGAGCTTTCTCTGTAGCAGCCTCCGCCCTGCCACCCACCTTAGCTCTTCACTGTTGACCTCACAATCCAGCTCTGCCCTGACACCTGTGGGACTGCTCGGAGCAGCAGCTTCAGGTCCCAGTGCACCTGAGAGTCCTTTGGCAACATAGCAGTGTCCCTGGCGGGGGTGGGGGGTGGGGTGCAGGGGGCAGGAGGCATGCCGGGGCACAGGGACGCACCGCTCCTCCAGCCCCAGCTCTGAACAGATGGGGACCCCAGGTCAGGGCTGCTCAGAAAGTGGAACTCAATGACAGAGAACGGCCCCTAAACAAACGTCACTCATCCTCTGGCGAAGGGGGGTCTTTTGGGGACTTGAACACGATCCCACCCTGCAAACCTTGTCTTTCTTGCCTTTAACACAAACAACACAACAGCTCACCCGCCTTGCAGACAGCAGGATCCGGGCTGAGCCCTCAGGGCCAGCTGCAGCGACATTGCGTGTTTTTGTCTTTTTGTGGTTTCTCCCTGGGGTTAGGCAATGTTTCATTTCTTGGTACAAGGAGCCACTGAGCAGGCCTCTCCCTGAGGTGTCAACAGTGCCATCAGAGGAGGGGGCTGGGGCAGGGTGGGGTGCTGCTCTGTGCCCACCTCTGGGTTCCCCAGGCTCCTTCTGAGACAGTTAACTCATTAGGAAGCCCCAGTGTGCCCCAGAGGTGCTGGGTGGAGGGGAGGCCGGCCCCGGAGTGTTCTAATAAGATTAGGACACGGCCAGTGCCTAAGGCCGCATGCAGTGCTCTGGGACAGGGGCCACGTTTATCACCAGTCGCCCGGCACTGGCATCTCAACTGGAGAAGGCCCAGGCTCTGAACCAGCAGCCCCTCTGACAGCTGGGCCAGGCTGAGCTGGGGCCCCATGATGTCCCAGCTTCCTGGAAGTCAGCCCATCCCAGTTTCTCTCCTGTCTCATCCCTCCATGACCTCAGCTGACCCTGCGGCCTCCTCTGAGGGCTACCCAGGGAGTCCCTGCCGGAGCCAGGTGTTCGCCACATGTCACTTCACTTCCAAGATGCGAGGGGTCCCTGGAGGGCAGCAGCAAGGCTGTGACATGGGGCTGGATCCCCAGCCTGGCCAGGCCACCCAGCTCTCTCCTTGCACCATCGAGGTGCATCAAAGGGCTGCCTTCACACCTGTGGGGTCCCCAGCTGACCCATGCAAGCTCCTACACCCTGGTGTGGGGGCCCCTTGCAGCCTAGAAGGGATCCTGACCCTGAGGCGTGGGGCCTTCCCAGGGACTCCCCGGAGCTTCCACCCAGACAGGCCATCCCATGCTTGTCTCCAGGGCCCTGATGCTCCCGCCCCACCCCCCACCAGACCCTGCCCTGTTTGGCCGCAGCCACCAAGAGTCCTCACCGTGGAGAGCCCTCCAACACCCCAATATCCACCCGCTCCTGAGTGTGGCTCAGCAGCCGTGGTCCAAGTCCATTTCCACAGCCCCATTCACTCTCCCAGGCTCACTCACGGCTCGGGTGGCCTGAGACCCGAATCCAGGTCGGCTGGGGAATCTGTTGCTTCCCTGACACCAGCAGGGCCGCAGCGGGCAAGGCCTTGACCTTCCTCACCCCTTGCTGGTGGCCCAGTGTCTAGAGTGCCACACCAGGAGGGAGGCCCCCAGCAGGGCCTCGAATAGCAGAGCTGAATGCGCACAGCCGCCTGCCAGGCCTCTCGCTAGGGCAGGAAAACGAGCCGCTGCCCTAAGCCTCTGGGGCGGCCCCGACCCTTGGAGCCAGACTTTTTCCTAGCTGCTGCCCCAGTGGACCCTGAAGACCAGGGACTCTAGGACCACCAAGTGCAGAGGTGGGGGGATCCTCTGGCCACCCCCCGACTCCCTGGAGCCCAGCAGTCTGGGCAGTGGGGTTCCCTGCTAAGGGATGCCACAGCCCACCAGCTCCCCACGGGGCCACATCCAGAAGCCCCCTGTCACCCTCCCTCGGTCATTCTAGCTGGCTTAGAGCCTGCATAGGGAAGGACAGGAGGTAGGGGCAGGTCTGCAGGTGGGAACCCCTGGAGTGGAGTCCGCATGGGGGTTGTTTGTGGCCAGCCCTGGTGAAGGTCTTCCTGAAGTCCCTTCTCTCTGTGCCCCTTTGACACTCCCTGCTGCTCCATGACCCCCAGGGGGCTTCTCCTCCCAGCAGCCCCCTCCCAGGGCTCAGTCCAGGATGGAGAGGTGGCACCATGGGGTTGCTCTGGAGGGTTCGTGTGAGGCCCGGGGACCTTTGTATGGGGTCCCTAAAGCTGCCCTACCCCTTTCCTCCGGTCCCCAAGCCCAGGATCTCACAGCCGCCCCTGCCCCCTGCCCCTCATGCCCCTCATTCTCGAAGCCAAAAGGTCTGGGCGCTGCTCCTCAGGGTTCCTCCTCTGGACCCGAAGCCCATAGCTGAGTTTAGGCCTCAGCCTACTAAATGCACGTTTCCTGAAGGCCACTCATCGCACGAGATACAAGAAGAGGGGTGGGGGGGGGCTGCCAGGCAGCCTAGGTGCCACTCAGATGGACAGCAGGGGTGTTGAGGCTGGTCGCCTGCCGCCCCCTGGAGCTGGCAGTCCATTTCAGAAGCAGACACAGGAAGTCCTTCCTGACTGCCAAGGAGGGCGGGCCAGGTGCTCAGTGTGGCCCAGCTGCTCAGAGCAGGCTGGCGAGGCCCCGGCAGCAGCACTCCCAGCCGGAAGACACCCCCTGGGCCACAGGAGAGGGAGCCTGGTTACAGACATGGCTCCCACTTCAAGGCTGGGAGCTGGGCATGGGAATGAGAAGAAAGCTCAGCTCAGGAACCACAGTGGGTTTTGGTTCGAGCAGCGTTTGCGGAACCCTGCCTTTGTGCCAGGCACAGCACTCAACACTGGAAAGGGGCCAAGGGGAAGGTGGCACAGGCCTGCCCGCCCCAGCTTCTGCTCTGAGCAGATGGGTCACCCAGGAGAGGGCTGCTGAAGGAGCACGTGGCGGTCAGACCAGACACAGTGGGGCTGGTCCCTGAAGAAGCAGTTCCCAGAGGTCTGCTGGGTGGGGAGGGGGAGGAGAGTTCCAATCAGCCAGGGAGGGAACAGGGCGTGAGCAGGACAGGCCAGGCCTGGCTAGAGTGTGGCTGGCACATGGCTGAAGACAGGACAGATGGCTGGAGCAGGCACTGTGCTCAGTAGAACCCTTCCAGGTCCCAAGCTGGGGAGAGACAAGCTGAGAACAAAGGTTCGGAAGATGGCATGGTGGCCGCGGCAGCACTGGGCAGGTGGGATTGCCCTGGCTTTCAGGGGGCATGACGTCAGGGATTTTGAGCTGAGCTGTAGAGGCCAAGTGCGATAGGGAACTTCCCAGCTTAAGTCAAGAGAGCTGGGATATAGTTAAAACCTGGAAAGGACAGGCACTTTTTTTTTTTTTGAGACAGTCTCACCCTGTCACCCCAGGCTGGAGTGTAGTGTACCCGGTCCTGGCTCATCACAAATTCCACCTCCCAGGTTCACAAAATTCCCCTGCCTCAGCCTCCTGAGTAGCTGGGATTACAGGCGCCTGCCACCACGCCCAGCTAGTTTTTGTATTTTTAGTAGAAATAGGGTTTCACCATGTTGGCCAGGCTGGTCTCGAACTCCTGACCTTGTGATCCACCCACCTCGGCCTCCCAAAGTGCTGGGATTACAGGTGTGAGCCACTGCGCCCAGCCGGGACAGGCACCTTTACAGCTAGAAGTCCAATTCTAGGTTCAGCCTCATTGGGTAAATGACTCATCGAAAACTATGCCCATGCTGGGAGGTAAAGCATTTTCAGTTTCCAGGGTCTGCGTGCCTAGGCCAGATTCTCTAGAGCAAGAGGAGGCCTGCAAAAAAGTCAATGCATGACACAGGTCTTTTGTAAGTCACAAGTTCTAGCTGACTTTGCTCTGAACGAGGAACTTGGGACAAGGAAGCCACACTGAAGCTCGGAAGAGCCCAGGAGGAGGGTGTGGCAGAATCACTCAAACTCTCTGCATGCGCTGGGAGCTCCTTCCTCTGCAGAGAGGTGCCCCGTGCTGCCCAGACCCTGACATGGAAAATGACTGCCCCAAATCCCCCCAAGTTTATGTCTCTGTAAAGTGAGCTAGGATCTCCTGGGGCTAGTTCCACACTCCTGAGGGGGGCGCTTTGCTTGGCCTGGCTTGTCTCAGGTGCACATCCCTGGGCTAATTCAACATGGCTAGGGCAACATCACATTGTAAAAATGTCCCCATCTGGATCAGAAAGAGCAGACCCCAGGAAAGTGCTGAGAGGCGCTGAAGGGGTGGGGTTCATGCGTACGCACCCCAAAACCTGATTTACTCTGCCCAGGGAAGATGGCATATGGCCGTGTGTTTGCCTTCCAGAATCTCAGTGCTGCTTGTTTGCGTGTGGTATGTGTGAGATGGGTGGACAGCAACAGATTTAGGGCCACAAAAGCTTCTTGATTTCTGTCTGATGTCTACAAGCCTGGCCTGTAGCACACTACAGGCCCCTTCAGGTGTTCAGCTTGGACAGTAAACAGTCACCAAGGCCTTGCCTGCCACACCAGGCTGTGCCCTGAGGGTGCAATGTAAAATAAGTTCCCTGCACATAAGGGATTACGCTGGATCTAGCAGGAACTGGTGATAGGTCACTGTTACGTGCAGTAGAAAGACAGCTTGGATATTAACTTGCCCCTAGTTGTCTTTGCGTATGTGTGTGTGTGTGTTCATAGCAGAACTTTTTCCCCCCAAGCAAAATCCTACTGAAACTCTTAACATGCCAGAGACATCCCCAAACACAGGGGCACTCCTCCCCTGGAGTAATTCCTGAACAAGTCTTTGGAACCAGCTTGAAAAATAAACAGGTCTTCATACCCCCAATGCTGGGTTTTTCCTCCTCTCCCAGGCTGCCTCTGCCTCCTTCCTCTCCACAGCACATGTCTCCCGAGTCCCAGGGTGAGCCTCTCTGGGGTCTGCAAAGACCTTGAGTGCCAGGAAGCGGAGCCTGGAAATCAGAAATGCCTGCTTTGGGACATGCATGGAGACGAGCTGGTGAAGGTGCCCCCATGGTGCTGGCTCAGGGCTCCAGCAGCCCCCATCTCCAGACCCACCTCTGCCTGGACTCCTGTGGGCAGCCCCTCAGACCACAGCCAGCCCATGGTTCCCCACTGCTGGACTGGCCCATCCATGTCCTCTTGCACCCCAACAGGGTGTCTATGTGCCTGCACAAATGAAGCCTCAATGATCACACTGAGTAAAGAAGCCCTCTGTCATTTTACAGAGGAAACGACTTCCAGATAAGCCAAAGGAAGCCGAGGCATGTGTCACTTACGTTATCTTATTAATCCCCACAATTAATCCCCTGTGTCTTTTTTTTTAGACAAAGTCTTGCTCTTGTCCCTCAGGCTGGAGTGCAAATGGGGCGATCTCAGCTCACTGCAACTTCTGCCTCCCAGGTTCAAGTAATTCTCCTGCCTCAGCCTTCTGATTAGCTGGGATTACAGGTGTTTGCCACCATGCCCGGCTAATTTTTGTATTTTTAGTAGAGATGGAGTTTTGCCATGTTGACCAGGCTGGTCTCTAACTCCTGGACTCAGGTGATCTCTCCACCTCGGCCTCCCAAAGTGCTGAGATTACAGGCATGAGCCACCGTGCCGGGCCAAGCTGTGTCTTTACACTTGAATAATCTGGAGTCTGAGCTCAGTCATGTCCCCAAGCTCACGCAACTGCTTTGGCCGAGCAAGAAGTTTAGACCAGCTCCCTGTGGTTCCAAAGCCCTCACTGCAGCAAAGGAGCATGGATTGCCAGTGGTGGGCGGAGGACACGAATCCCCCTCTCCCATCCATGCATCTTTGACAAAACATGCTGAGTTCTCACCTGTCCCTCCTGAGAGGGACCCAGTGCCAATCAAACAACAGCTGGGAGATTGGATCCCTGCCAGCCACAGGTGCTGCTGCTCGCAAAGCTCCAACTTACAGCTCCACCGACTCACCCCAAAGATGTACACCTTTTGCTGCTCTGTACCCTGAATCATGCTGTTTCTGCTGCCTTGAGTGCACTCTCCGATTCTCCACCTTGTGGACTGTGGCCTCCACCAGAAACTGTACTTCCGCTTGTCTCCAGGGGCCTGCACCCTCTTCCCATCTCTACTGTCCTCCTCTGCAGCCCAGGCTATGCCCTGTGCTTTCCCGGCCACGCCCTGCGCTGTCCCCGCTATGCCCTGCGCTTTCCTGGCTAGCATGGTTTTTAGGCCTCTGGTGGGCCAAACAGATTGTTATGGACTGAGTGTCTCCTCCCAAAATTGGTGTGCTGAAATCCTAAGCCCCCAGGTCTCCAGAATGTGCCTGTATTTGGAGATAAAATCTTTAAGGAGATGACTAAGCTAAAATAAGGTCTCTAGAGTGGGCCTAACTCCAATTTGACTGGTTGTCCTGTAAAGAGGAAGAGATTAGGACACGCAGGGAACCAGGGGCCCGCACACACAGAGGAAAGGCCATAAGGAGAGAGGCCTCACCAGAAACCAGCCCTGCCACCACCTTCATCTCCGACTTCCAGCCTCCAAACAATACAGTATCTGTGGGGCCAGTGCTGTCTCTGAACCAGCGAGAGGTGGACGGTGCTTTTCCCATGGCTGAATACACAGCTCCAGGAATTAAGGGGTGTGTGTGGGAGGGGCTCCTCTCATTGTCACATCTAATAGCACCCTTGCCCAGGTTTTGCTTCCCACCTCTGCAACTTGGAGCTGTATTGGTTTGAAGGTCAAAGTCCTCAGGGAGGGAGGGACTGCTCCACCAGCACACAACCAGTGTTCCCCTGAACTGGAAGCTGAGACTGACGCTTGGCCATCTTGAGAGGCTCATGAGGCAAAAAGGGGGGCCCTTTACTGTCCGGGGTGGTCATCCTGATTGCCAAGGGGAAGCTGGGTGCTGCTGTACACCAGGGCAGGAGGACTGTCTAGAAGCCAGGGGGAGTCTCTGGGGTGCCTACAAGTACCTGCTGTCTGGTCACAGAGGCCAGTGAGGAAGAGCAGCAACAATCAAAGGCAGGAGACAGACCCTGCACAAATGAAGCCTCGATGACCCCACCAAGTAAAGAGCCCCGACGAGCTGAGATGCAGGCAGAGGGCAAAGGAGAGCCGCATTGGCTGGAGGGCACAGGAAGTTGTAGGTGCCAACAGGTTTCAGGACTACTTATGGGGACTGGGCTCCGTGGCTAATATCTGTAATTCCAGTGCTTTGGGAGGCTGAGGTGGGAGGATCACTTGAGGCCAGGAGTTCAAAACCAGCCTGGACAACATAGTAAGACCCCATCTACTAAAAACACACACAAAAAATTAGCCAGGCATGGTGGCATGCACCTTTAGTCCCAGCTACTCAGGAGGCTGAGGCACGAGAATTACCTGAGCCTGGGAGGCAGAGGCTGCAGTGATCCGAGACTGCACCACTGCACTCCAGTCTGGGTGACGGAGCAAGACTCTGCCTTAAAGAAAAAGTACACAAATTGTGAACATACAACTAGGCATAAAGCAGACACCTGTGTAACAGCATCCAGGCCAAAAGCATATGACCAGCACCCCAGAGTGTCCCCTGGGCCCTCCGAGGCCCACCCTCCGCCCCCTAGAGTGGCCATCACCCTGATCCTAATGCCACGCAGCAGCTCTGCCTATCTGAACTTTGTATGAATGGACGCATATAGTCTGCACTTGAGGACCTGGCTCCTTTCACTCGACTCTCGGTGTCCAAGAGTCATCTCTGTGGTTCTGTGTGGTTGTGCATGTTTGATGCTCTTAGCTGTGAAGGCTTCATGCATGAAGATACAAGCAATTATTTACCTATTCTGTTTTAGTTTTTTTTGAGATGGACTTTTGCTGTTGTTGCCCAGGCTGGAGTGCAGGCTGTGATCTTTGTTCACCGCAACCTCCGCTTCCTGGATTCAAGTGATTCTCCTGCCTCAGAATCCCGAGTAGCTGGGATTACAGGCATGCGCCACCATGCCCAGCTAATTTTGTGTTTTTAGTAGAGACGAGGTTTCTCCATGTTGGTCAGAACTTCCAACCTCAGGTGATCCACCCCCCTCGGCCTCCCAAAGTGCTGGCCTGAGCCACTGCGCCCAGCCTGCTTTGATCGTTCCAGGACCTACCTTTTGGTGAACACACACATACACACACACACACAAACATGCGTTTCTTTTGGCTATATTCCTAGGGGTGGAATTGCTGGGATACAGTCATGCACATGTTCAGCTTACACCTGTCTTCCAACGTGATAACACCAAGCTACTCTCCCAGTGCAGTCTGGTTTCTCCCCATCCTTAGCTATGTTTGGGATTCAGTCTTTTACATTTTAGCCTTTCTGGTCGGTGGGTGGTGGCACTGCATTCTCTTTCTTTCTCTCTCTCTGTGTCTCCCCTCCTCCTTCCTTCCTTCCATCCCTCCCTCCTTCTCTCCCTCCCTTTCTTCCTCCCTTCCTTTCTTTTTCTCTTTTTCATTCCTCCTTCCTTCCTTCCTTCCCTCCTTCTCTCCCTCCCTCTTTTTTCCCTCCCTTCCTTTCTTTTTCTCTTTTTCCTTCCTTCCTTCCTTCCCTCCCTCCTTCCTTCCTTCCCTCCCTCCTTCCTTCCTTCCTTCTCTCCCTCCCTCCCTCCCTCCCTCCCCCTCACCGATTACAAAGGTGTTGGAAGGATGAAGGAGTGGAAGGGAGGAGTGGGTCAGAGAATGAGAGGATGAAGGGGAAGAACCCACAGATAAGAATCACTAGGACCCTTTGTCTTGGTTCATTCTGGCTGTTAGAGCAAAATACCGTAAACTGGGTGGCCTGTGAACAATAGGAATTATTTCTCACAGTTTTGGAGGCTGGGAAGCCCAAAAATCAAGGTCCCAGCAGAATCAGTGTCTGCTGAGGGCTCCTGGCTAGCAGTCGGTGACTTCTTGCTGTGTCCTTACATAGTAGAAGGGACAAGGGTTGCTCTTGGGCCTTTTGTATAAGGGCACTCGTCCCCTTCCTGAGGGCTCCATTCTCAGGGCCTAACCACCCCGGCAAAGGCTTCCCTTCCCAACGCCATCACCACAGGCGTTAGAATTTCAACATATGAATTTGGGAGGAACACAAAACTCAACCCACTGCACCCCTGGCTAGAACCCAGAGTCCGCACCTGCTACTGAGCAGGTGGAGAAGCCGGGCCTGGAAGAAGCTGGCACTGCTGTTCTGTATCGAGGAGAAGGCAGCTTCTTGGCCAGGGCTGCAACTGCTGATAAAGGTGCCGCGGGTGCTCGGGATCCCGGGGTTCATAATCGTCCAGCCCCTGCTGCTGCAACTGCCATCCTGTGATACGGACGTTCCTCTCTTCCCCCTGTCTTTCCAGCTCCTGCCACGCTTCCTATGTTAGGTGCTGCCACAGGACCTAACCAGAAGCCAGTGGGTGAGATGCTTGGCATGCACAGAAACCCCGGAGCCCCAGAGCAGATCACAGAGGGTGGGTGTGGGCAGGGACCCCCATGGCCATCAGCACAGCCCCACCAGGCTCCAGCCCCACTTGCCTGCTCTAGGCTTCTTAAAGCCCTGCACTCCCCAGGGTGGCTGGCACGCCCTTCACTCTTCTCCCCTGGGCTGAGTGCAGCTCGCACTCTGTATGTGGCACAAAGGCCACGTCTGGAGAGGCTTTCCTAAGCCCACAGGGACTGCACTGTCTTTGCCTGCTGGTTTTCTGCACATCTTCCTCACTAGGGGTGAGTTTCCTGAGGGCAGATAGCAAACCTCATTTAGGTCCAGGCCATAAACACAGTGTATGTTGAATGAGTGAGTTAATTAAGAATGAAGGACTACTGGGCACAGTGGCTTACACCTGTAATCCAGCATTTTGGGAGGCCAAGGCGGGCAGATCACGAGGTCAGGAGTTCAAGACCAGCCTAGCCAACATTGTGCAGCCCCCGTCTCTACTAAAAATACAAAAATCAGCCAGGTGTGGTGGCACATGCCTGTAGTTCCAGGTACTCAGGAGGCTGAGGCAGGAGAATTGCTTGAACGTGAGAGACAGAGGCTGCAGTGAGCCGGGACTGTCACATTGCATTCCAGCCTGGGCAACAGAGCAAGACTCAATCTCAAAAAAAAAAAAAAAAAAAAAAAAAAAACGAGAAGAAGAAGGAATGATGTAGCACGTAGCTTACGCCTGTAAATCCCAGCACTTTGGGAGGCTGAGGCAGGCAGATCACTTGAGGTCAGGAGTTCGAGACCAGCTTGGTCAACATGGTAAAATCCTGCCTGTATTAAAAACACAAAAAATTAGCCAGGCGTAGTGGTGGGTGCCTGTAGTCCCAGATGTTTGGGAAGCTGAGGTGGGAGAATTGCTTGAACCCAGGAAGTGGAGGTTGCAGTGAACAGAGATTACACCACTATACTCCAGCCTGAGCGGCAGCATAAAAACTCAGTCTAAAAAAAAAAAAAATGACAGGCCTGTCCTTGGGAAAATTGTGGAGTAGGCTGGGGGCTTTTCTCCCTGGAGATCCCCTTTCCACGCTCCCAATTTCTCTATTGCTTCCAGTCCCCGTCCTGACATCTGGCCACACTGCCCTCCCTCAGGTCCTTCCTTCTGGCCCTGCACCTGGTGTCCATGGTAGGTAACTGGAACTATGCTATCCAAGGTCCAGACCTGAGCTTTGTGGCATCAAACACACAACCAGGTATTTATAGTCAGGGCTATTTATTTGTTTGTTTTTTGAGGCAGAGTTCCGTCCCTGTTGCCCAGGCTGGAGTGCAGTGACACCATATCAGCTCACTTCAACCTCCACCTCCCAGGTTCAAGCAATTCTCCTGCCTTCCTCCTGAGTAGCTGGAATTACAGGTGCATGCCACCATGCCTGGCTAATTTTTGTATTTTTAGTAGAGACAAGGTTTCACCATGTTGGCCAGGCTGGTCTCAAACTCCTGACCTCAAGTGATCTGTCCAGCTCGGCCTCCCAAAGTGATGGGATTATAGGCGTGAGCCACCGTGCCTGGCCTTAGTCAGAGCTATTTATACAGAGTTGATGAAAAAATACTTATGTGGTAGGACAAACTTGGAAAATTCAGGCTTAAGCAGATTAAACATGATTCTCTACTATGGAATTTCTCAGCTCCTGAATACACTCAGGTAACACTCCAGGAGGGTAGTTCATTAGCTGAGTTCCCCAAATTTATGGAACCACAAACTGCTTTTTAGGAATACCTAAGCAGAGTTTAGTAATTGATTAGCTATGACTTTAAATATATGTGATTGATCTATCTTTGAAGACATAACACATGCACATAGAACAACATTCAATAGATACTCAGGTACGCAGAAAAAAATGTGTCTTCCTTCCCGGCCAGTCACCCAGTCCCCTTCCCCAAGGCAATTGCTGTCAGTAGCAGCATGGGTTTCTTCTCAGAAATGAGGCACTGCTTGTCACCCAAAATGGAGGCTTCCAGGAGCGCTGCGAATGCTTCTGGCTGCCCCTGCTCCTCCCGTAGATAACCCTGGTATGGTGGCCGTGGCTGTTCTGCTGTGTCCAGCCTGGGGCACACATTATTGCTCTTCATCCATGCTTTCAGGACCTGGAGGTGCTGCTCTTGCTCTTCACAGGGGCTCCTGTGCCCTGGGCAGCAAGCCAGAGGGACAAGTAGCCCTCCCGGGCATGGCTCCCTCTCATCTACGATCCACTGCCGTTAGGTTAGAGCCTTCAAGTGCCCTCTGGGATGAAAAAGATCAGGAACAGCTCTAGGCTGTGGCCTGGAGGAGTCTTGGGATCTCTTTGTCCTTTGGAAGGAGGTGAGTTTCTTGGTAAATACTCCAGTAACTGCTCGAGCAGTTGTACGGTGCTATTGTGCAAACGAACGTCCCAAAAAATCCTCTTTTTCATGGAATGGACTTTCTCTGGAGTTGGGTGGGAGTGGTGCCAAGCACATGATGACAGAAGATCATAAAAAGCGGAAATGGAATGGGTTTATTAGCTATTTGCTGCTATGTAACCGGTTACTCCCAAGCCTCACAGCTGAAATAACAAATGTTTATTATCTCATGCAGTTTCTGAGGGTCAGGAATTTGGGAATTTGTTGCCCAGGCTGGAGTGCAGTTGCACGATCTTGGCTCAGTGCAACCTCCGCCTCCCAGGCTCAAGTGATTCTCCTGCCTCAGCATCCCTTAGTAGCTGAGACTACAGGTGTGAGCCACCATGCCTGGCCAATTTTTTTATTTTTAGTAGAGAGAAGGTTTTCATTATGCTGGCCAGGCTTTTCTTCAACTCCTGACCTCATGATCTGCCCACCTTGGCCTCCCAAAGTGCTGGGATTATAGGCATAAGCCACCGTGCCCGGCCTAAATGCTTTATTATTTATTAAAACGTTTGAGGCTAGGTGCAGTGGCTCATGCCTATAGTCCCAATGCTTTGGGAGGCTGAGGTGGATAGCTTGAAGTCAGAAGTTTGAGAACAGCCTGGGCAACATAATGAGACCCCACTCCCCCCTCTACAAAAATGCTAGGCATGGTAGCTCACACTTGTAATTTCAGCACTTTGGGAGGCTGAGGTGGACGGATCACCTGAGGTCAGGAGTTTGAGGCCAGCTTTGCTAACATGGCCAAACTCTGTCTCTACTAACAATACAAAAATTAGCCAGGTGTGGTTGGTGCACGCCTGTGATCCCAGCTACTCGGGAGGCTGAGGCAGGAGAATTGCTTGAACCCAGGAGTCAGAGGTTTCAGTGAGCCAGCATCACGCCATCGCATCCAGCCTGGGTGACAAGAGCGAAACTCAGTCTTAAAAAAAAGTTTTGAATAGCTCTTCATAGGAAAGTTTTCTTACTCTGAGTTCTTAGTATTTGTGAGCCAAAAACTCCTCTGATTTTCCTGAAAAAGAAGAAAATAATCTGGCTTAAGATAGCACCTGGAATCTTCACAGCTGTAGGTAGAAAAACTAGAGCTTTGAACCCACCATGGTAAAGAGTTGCCGAGGATTTCTCTTGGTGAAATCTAAGCTCTGACATTTCTTAGTCACTGATGTATCTGAACCCATAAATATCTTTGGAGAAATGACAATGACAACATTTTGCATGACCTCTTTCATTCATTTGTGTATTAAAATAATTATCCCGCAGCTATTATGTGCTAGGCATCGTGTAAGGTACTGGGAATAAAAGAAATGACTATGATGAGATGACTGTCCTCCAGGAGCACCGAGTTATTTGCAGAGAGACGCACGTTGTGCGAGAGAACAATTCCTGAACGTAAGTAACTATTTTTTCCCCACTATCATTTCTTTACATGCTTTTCATTAGAAGTGAGTCACTAAGTACAGCCCACACTCATGGAGAGGAGACTTGACGGGAGGAACAGCAAAGCGTTTGTGGACTATTTTAAAACCATCACAGTGGGGATGGGGGACCAAATATGGGGCCAGCTAACAGCCGCTGGGTCCTGATCCATCCCTAATAAGCCCTGTGATCCTAGAAGATTCACTTATTCCCTGGGCTCAGTCTCTCTCGTGCGGTTTGGAGGTGATCCAGTTGCTCAACACAGCAGGGAGGCAGATAGCAACTGAGTCAAGAACATGGGCTCTGGAATCAAATCCTTGCCTCACCACTTCATGTCCCTGAGCCTCAGTTTCCCCACCTGTACCATTACCTACACGCCAGGGTTGTGGAGAAATAAACTGAGGCAAGTATGTGTAGAGAGCTGGTCTTGGCTGAGTTTAAACTGAGCCAGTCCAGAGACATCTATTTGCTGGAGAAGATAAGGGGTGTTGAGAAGGCTCTTTGCATATAACGCAACCGGTGGAAGAGCAGGCTGGAGGAGACCTGCTCCCCATCACCTGCAGGTTCTTGTGACCCCACAGGAAGCCAGCCTCCACCTTCATCATTTCCCCCAACTCGGCTGCCTTCTGGGGACATGACCAAAATGTTGGATCTGGGGAAAGAATTCAGCTGCTCCTGGGATTAAAAGCATCACCCCAGACTGAAGCCAAAGGCGCCCTTCACCATGATCTCTCACTACTTGGAGATACATTCAAATAAATGTCATCACATGGCCCTGCTCAAGCCCTGGTGACTTGGAACATTCTGGAAGCCACCTTTCAGAGTGCACATGGAGCATACGGAACCAGAGACCCAGGTTTAAGAAGAATGCTCAGCTCAGGACTGGTGCTCCAGGCTCAGAATGAAACTTCTGTGAAGTTCAAAATCAATTTTAACCCATGATTTCTGGGCACCCAGTCTTTGAGGATCTTCAAGTTCTTTCTGGAAGGGGAGACGTATATCAGTGGCAGGATATTCTATTAGGGCTCTAATAAGTCCTAGCAGCCCTGTTCCTCTGGAGTCAGCTCTGGGTTTTAGGGCTTGCTCTGAAGCAGGCTCTGTAAGGCAGGGTGCTGCTGGAAAGTGGAAATGTGCAGGAAGCTGCCTTCCAGGATGTGCAGTTCACTCACAGCTCCTTGGGCAAGTCCCTACTGGAGAGGTTTGACCCTCTGGTAACCCACGCAGCCTGATTTTACCCTCCTGTGGAGAACGTTTGACAACAGGGCTGCTTGTCCATTGCACTGAGCAGATCCTCCAAGGTCTGCAGGCCGCTCCCAGGCAAGGCTGCACGGCTGAGCCATAACCCCTAGTATCTCAGAATTTGACTGTATTGGGAGAAGGGGCCTTTAAAGAGGTAGTTAAAATAAGAGTATTAGAGTGTGGGGCCTTAATCCAATCCGATGGGTATGCGTAGAAGAAAGAGGTTAGGACGCACAGAGAAAACACAGGGGGCGCGCTGACACACAGCAAACACCACGTGCATACACAGGGAGAAGATGACCATCTGCAAGCCAAGGAGAGAGACCTCCCCAGAAACCAACCCTGCCAGCATCCTGTTCTCAGGGTGCAGCCTCCAGAACTACGAGAAAATACATGTCTGTTGTTCAAGCCCCCCAGTCTGCGGGATTTTGTTACGGAAGCTCTAGTAAGCTAAAAAATGGACCAGCAAAGTTGGTCACCTGATTATCCCAGCTACATAAGTCACTGTGTTTCCATTGTTGCCATGGATGCCAGGGAGCTCAGAGCAAAATGATCAGTTATAGCGACCATATTGTCTGGAGCAAGTTGGTATGTTTTGGGGACATGATCCCTCCCCAGCAAAACCAGCCTAGCAGCATCCAGGAATGAGGGGGCACAAAGAGGCTGCTGTGGGTCTGACTCCTCTTCTCAATGGAGCACGGACTGTGCAGTAACTCAGCACTCTTTTGGGCCATTTTGTTGAGGCTGTGCTTCATTTTACTGACCTGGAGAGATGTGTCTATGGACCTAGTACAGAGCTCTGGTCCAAGGCTGCTTCCACATGCCGATGCCTGGCTGACTTCATCTGTCCCCCAAAGCAAAGAGGTTGGATCTGGAAGCCCCCACATAGCAAATTCTTGGACCCTCTGCTGTAGGAAGTCCCCAGGGATGGCCTGCCTTTGCTTCACATTCCAAGCCACATGAAGCTTCTCATGAGAGCACATGAACACAGACTTTGGTGTAAGCATGTAGCTGTTGATCTGCTGAATACCATCTGTTCCATACCCATCAGAAGGAGAGTCAGAAGCAGCTTGCATTCATGTGTGATGGACAAAAGCAAGCCATCAGAGCTTCGCCCTGGGGTAGGCTGATTCTCCTGTCCTCTGATCTAATACGGTCTTCAGGAAGGGAATGGGACTATATGAACCTTCTACAGAGTAGCTCACTGGTTCATTGTGTTGGTGACACCATGGTAGGTAACCAGACGTGAAGAGCCGGAAGTGGCAAGTACTCTTGATGCCGCAGAAGACACGTTCTCTGGAGGGCGGGAGATAAACCCTGGAGGGATTCAGGGGCCTGTCCTGTTCGTAGTGTTTCTAGGAGCCCAGTAGTCTAGGGCAGGATGGGTGACCCTTCCGAATAAAGGGTGAGTTGTTCCACCTTGGACTTCTAAGTCTAAGAAAAAAAGAGCTGGGCGTGGTGGCTCACGGCTGTAATCCCAGCACTTTGGGAGACCAAGGTGGGCCGATCACGAGGTCAGGAGATTGAGACCATCTTGGACAACATGGTGAAACCCCGTCTCTACTAAAAATACAAAAATTAGCCAGGCATGGTGGCAGGAATCTGTAGTCTCAGCTACTTGGGAGACTGAGGCAGGGGAATCGCTTGAACCTGGGAGGCGGAGGTTGCAGTAAGCGGGGATTGCACCACTGCACTCCAGCCTGGCGACAGAGTAAGTCTCTGTCTCAAAAAAAGAAAAAAAAAAAGAGTAGTAGTTTGGTTTTGGAGGCATAATACACCACATGTGGGAGCTGCTCTGACCCATTTATCAGTCGACGCAGAAGGTTGCTGGTTTGGGCTAGTTCTGAGTGACTCCAGACCCAGAAGGGGCTCTGCAGGCAGCTTTGATTCTTGGGTCAGATGCACCACAGGCAGGCTCCAGGTCCCGTCATCCAGCTCCGGGTGTGGCCGTCTCTTCCCTCACCTCGCACTTCATGCCTCACACCTCATGGGGCTTCTCATGACCAGTTCACAGAGAGGAAAAAGCCTGAGCTGGGTTCACAGGTGGCTCAACCTGGTATGTCAGGGCAGGACAGAGACGGACAGCACCTTCCCCACAGCCCCACGCCGGGCTGCGGCAGTAGTCACCATCTGCTGACGATGAACATTTTCCCAATGGGCAGAGCGTTCTGCGGCACACTTGTCATTCATTTCGTGTGTCCCAGACCTGAGGTAAGAGCATCCATTGATGGATCGGCAGTGGGGAGTGGCTGGGCTTACTGGTCAGGAACCTGGGAGGAGACCAGAAATTCAAGGACAGAAAGGCCCCAGGAAGAGGCAGTGGATAGATGTGTGAGGGTGGGCATGGGGTGTGAGGATCTCTGCATCCACCCAGGAGAGGCACTAAGTAATCAAATGGACAAGATTACTTGGCCAGTAGATGACAGTTCTCTTTTGCATTTGCCACCAGAGCGTTAGTACAATGGAGGACGGAGCCATGGTGGGGGCCGTACCTGTCTGAGCCTCCATTTTAACAGGGTCTTTTATTGTTATTATTTGATGCTGTTTGCCTCTAATAAAGTGCTTATGCCAAAATATTCTTTTGTTTAATATGAATATAATGACATCCCCTTTCTTTGGATCCCTTTATGTTTTTTCCAAATTTTCATGTTCAACTGTCCTGTAAACTTGTGTTTTACAAGTCTCTCATAAAACACGTACAGCTGGCCAGGCAAGGTGGCTCACGCCTGTAATCCCAGCATTTTGGGAAGCCAAGGCAGAAGGATCACTTGAGGTCACGAGTTCAAGACCAGCCTGGTCAACATGGTGAAACCCCATTTCTACTAAAAATACAAAAAGTAGCTGAGTGTGATGGCACATGCCTGTAGTCCCAGCTGTGTGGGAGGCTGAGGTGGGAGAATCGCTTGGACCTGGTACGTGGAGGTTGCAGTGAGCCGAGATTGTGCCACTGCACTCCAGCCTGGTGCCTGGCGACAGAGTGAGACTCTGTCTCAAAAAAAAAAAAATCTAGTTTGATAATCTTAGTCTTTTAGCTAGAATATTCAGTCTATATATATAAAGTAATTATTTATATATTTGGATTTTAGTCTAACCTGTGATTTTATACTTGCTTTGTTTCCTTATCTTTTCTCCTTTCTTTAAGTATACTTACTGTTTTTTCCTTCTCCATGCCCTTGCTCCAATCTTTTAGTAAATACCCTAGAATTTCAAATATAAAATTAAGAATTACAACAATGTATTAACATACTCTACAAATTCTTAATATGTAAGACTCTGAACTCAATATCTTTTTACCTTCCACTCAGATAGCAGAAGGACCTTGAAACCCATTAACTCCATGTAACTTGTGCTTGGCATATATGTTTTTTTGTCTAGAACTTTAATTCTGTTTTGGTTTTCTTAATGCCACTAGACATTAGTAATACTGGTTGCTATGGTTTAAATACTTGTCCCCTCCAAAATTCATGTTAGAATTTAACCCCCAATGTGGCAGTATCTTAAAGGCAGTAGGGCCTTTAAGAGGTGATTGGGTTACGTGGGTTCTGCTCTGATGAAAGAATTCGTCTCTTCGTGAATTAATGGATTAATGGGTTATCCCGGGGGTGGGACTGGTGGCTTTATAAGAGGAAGAGAGGCCTGAGCTATCATGCTTAGTCCCCTCTCCATGTGATGTCCTGAGCTGCCTTGGGACTCTGCCAAGGGTCCCCACCAGCAAGAGGGCCCTTGCCAGGTGCATCCCCCAACCTTGGACTTTTCAGCCTTCATAGTTGAAAGAAATAAATTACTTTTCTATATAAATTACCTAGTTTCAAGTATTCTGTTCTAAGCAGTAGAAAATGGACTAAGACACTGCTTTATGCAATTGATGGTTGTTTTTATTCACCCTCTCAGTACTTCCTGTTCTTCACCCCTTCTTCCTCCTCAGACTTTCCGCTGAGATCACTTTTCTTCTCACTGAAACGCATCTTTCAGAAATCCCTTCAGGAGTCAGCTGGTGATGAGCTCCCTCAGTCTTTGTACTGTCCTCATTCTTGAAAACACCTTTCCCTGGGTAGGAAATTTAGCCCTCTGAAACCTGCCTCCCCTTCCCTATCTTCAGTCACCTTTGATCAAAGTACCTGGTGCAGGTGCCCCTGACTGCTGCCTGGAGTGGCTGCCTGCTGCTTCTCCCTTACCCTAAGGGTGTTGGCCTTCAATATGGGAAGGGCCTCCACCCTGACTCCCCACCTTGGGTGGCCTCTGAGCCTCAACTCTGTCCCTTAGGGCCAAAGGGGCTTCAAAGGCCCCAGTATTCTTATCTCTCTTAATGCATGCTTTCCCCAGAGGCTGGCCTGGCAGTTCTTCATCATCTTGCCAGTTCTTTGGAGCTTTAAAGATAATATTTTTATAGCAAACACTGGTGAGGCTGTGGAGAAAAGGAAACCCATATACAATATTCGTGAGAAGGTAAGCTAGTACGTACAGCCACTGTAGAGAACAATATGGAGCTCCGCAGAAACTACAAACAGCACTACCAAATATCCAGCAATCCCACTACTGGCCATTTACCCAAAGGAAAGGAAATCAGCATACTGAAGGTACATCAGCACCCCAATGTTTACTGCAGCACTATTCACAACTGCCAAGGTATGGAATCAACCTATCTGTCCAACAGTAGATGAATAGATGAGGAAAACGTGGTATATACACACAACGGAATACCATTCAGCCATAAAAAAGGAGGAAACCCTGTCATTTACAGTAACATGGATAGAACTGGAGGACACATTGTTAAGTGAAATAAGCCTGGCACAGGAAGATACATACCGCATGCTCTCCCTCATATGTGGACACTTAAGTTAATCTCATAGAAGTAAAGAGTAGAATAGAGGATACTGGAGGCTGAGAAGGGTTGGGGGAAGGAGGGGCTAGGAAGAGATTTGTTACAGGATTCAAAACTATCTCTGGGCCAGGCATGGTGGCTCACACCTGTAATCCTAGCACTTTGGGAGGCCAAGGTGGGCAGATCACCCAAGGTCAGGAGTTCAAGATCAGCCTGGCCAATATGGTGAAACCTCATCTCTACTTAAAATTAAAAAATTAACCGGCATGGTGGCGTGTACCTCTAGTCCCAGCTACTCAGGAGGCTGATACAGGAGAACTGCTTGAACCCAGCAGACAGAGGTTGTGAGGCAGTGAGCTGAGATTACGCCACTGCACACCAGCTTGGACAAGAGTGAGACTCCGTCTCAAAAAAACAACAGGATGAAATGTCATTATCACTCCACCGCCTCTCCGGCTCAGTCCCTGTGCTTACTTCATGACCCTGCAGACTCCACTGCAATTCTGACTTCAGGAAGGGGTGCCCTGTATTGGGGACCTAAGTATTCCAACCTAGAAGGAAACCTCCCCATAAAGCACAAGGGAACTCGTGTCTGGCTTCTGTACTTTCATCACTTATGCTGGGGGTTGGGAGTATGACTCATTCCCCCTGGACCAAGCAGGATTCCAGGAACTGATGATCTGGCCATGGGCCCTGAAACCCCCAGAGGCTCTTGGGAAATGCACCCAGCCTTCTTCAATCAAGCTGGTGTCTGCGCGGCCCTCCCAAACTGGCTGGAAGCCAGCCTTAACTTTCCCTCCACCCATCTCCCACCGCCTCAGTGACAACGATCACAATGAAAGCCAGCCAACAGGGGACAAGGCTGCCAGTGGGGCTGAACGGCCCCCTTGGCCTCCTGGCCCGCCTGTGGGGAGCTGGCAGCCGCGGTGACGGGAAAGCACACATTGTTTGGGGGCGTTGCAGATACAGTACAGATTATTTTTAGCAAATTGTTCTGACTTAGTGAAAAACCTGAAAGATAGTGTTGATAATCATTCTTATTTTAGTGCCGCAGATGGCACTGCTATAATTAGATGCTTGTTTCTGGGTGATTCTGCTGTTCCCATAAGAAGACACCTTGCCCGGTGCAGAAATACATCATTGAAGGTTGTCTTTAGTCTTTAATTTGGGGCTCAATCTTTCCCTTTTTACCCTTAAGTATTAACAACATTTGTTGAGAAAAAGTAAATCATTCACATGTCTCCCACACTGATGTTAGCCTGAGGATAACTGAAGGGTTTGGGCCTCTTTGTTCTCTGATGCGAGTGTCAGGCAGGAATGACCAGCGGCTCTGGGCCTCCTCCTCAGAGGTGCTTCCCGGGCCCTGAGCCAAGTCAGGCTCCCTGCAATCTCATTTCACCCCGCTCCTGCTTTTAAATCGGTGTTTTCCATTTGTAATTACGTACTTATCTGTGAAATACTTGGACCAATGCCTGTCCCACTCCTGGGCCATAAGCTCTGCAGGGAAGGGGCTGGAGCTGTTTTGTTCATGATGTGTCCCCAGTGCCTAGCACAGAGACGTCTGTGAAATGTAGGACTGAATGGGAAGCGGCGGCTGGAGGTGGGCGTCTAAGGAACCTGCAGCCTCCAGCTCTCTTCCCGGTCCTCCCACCCTTGGGCTCACTGCCACTGGGCAAGGCTTTGGCCAATATTGGGCCTGTCTCTGTAACTTCAGTTTTCCCACCTGAAAAATGGAATTAATAAAATTATGCCCAACTTACAGCAAAGAGATAGCACAAAACTAATAAGATTCACGTGAATGTGATTTAAGACTGAAAAGGAAAACAGATAGGAGCCAACGATTCTATTCTTAAAATCAGGATTGAAAGCCAGACGCGATGGCTCACGCCTGTAATCTCATCCCACTTTGAGAGGCCGAGGTAGGCGGATTTTTTGATCTCAGGAGTTCGAGACCAGCCTGGGCAACGTGGTGAAACTCCATCGATACCAGAAATACAAAAATTAGCCGAGCGTGGTGGCACGAGCCTGGAGTCCCAGCTACTCAGGAGGCTAAGGTGGGAGGATCACTTTAGCCCAGGGGGTCAAGACTATAATGGCACCACTGCACTCCAGCCTAGGTGACAGAGTGAGACCCTGTCTCAAAAATAAAATAGAATAAATAAATAAATAACAATTTT
>NW_016107977.1:295734-307598 GCF_001604975.1 Cebus imitator | reverse complement strand
CACCGTGGCTCACGCCTATAATCCCAGCACTTTGGGAGGCTGAGGCGGGCATATCATGAGGTCAAGAGACTGAGACCATCCTGGTCAACATGGTGAAACCCCGTCTCTACTAAAATACAAAAATTAGCTGGGTGTGGTGGTGCGGACCTGTAGTCCCAGCTACTCAGGAGGCTGAGACAGGAGAATTGCTTGAACCTGGGAGGCAGAGGTTGCAGAGAGCTGAGATTGTGCCACTGCACTCCAGCCTGGTGCCTGGCGAAAGAGCAAGATCCTGCCTCCAAAACTAACAAACAAAAAATAAAAAAAAATAAAAAAAGGGATTGCAGTGAGGGGTAGACAGGAGAACTGGAATTCCACGGAGAGCCTAAGTTCCTTGGGAGCAGGAGTTTCTTCAAGACCTTATCACAGCCACAGCCTGAAGCTCAGAGTCTCTCACACAGTAGGTGCCCAATTGATGAGTTCTACTCAGCCAGCCTTCAAGAAGACCCCCAGTATGACACCAGGAAGCGATCTTGCTTCCTGGCCTTCACAGCCTTCTGTGGAATCCTCCCACACTGCATCCAGGAGCGATAGAATACAGAAGTGATGGCATGCCACATCCAAGGCTGGGTTGTGAAAAGCACCATGGCTTCTCTCTTGGTTATGTTCTCTGTGTTTCTCTGTCTCTCTGTTTATCTCTGTATGATCACTTGCTCCAGGAGAAGCCACCTCCTGAGCAGCCATTTGGAGATGCCCATGTGGAGAGGAACAGAGGACTCCAGCCCACAGTCACTTAAGCAAGTTTCTCAATGCCAGTCCAGTCTTCAGAGACCACTGCCGCAGTCAACAGCTCAACTATAATCTCACACGTGTCCTCGACACTCAGAATAACGAGCCAAGCTGCTCCCAAATCTCTGACCCTCAGAAACGATGTGAGATATACATGTGTGTTGTTTTAAGCTGTTAAGTTCTGGGGCCACTTATTATACAGCAATAGATAACTAGTACACGTTCTGGGGCCACTTGTTATACAGCAATAGATAACTAGTACGCGTTCTGGGGCCACTTGTTATACAGCAATAGATAACTAGCACACGTTCTGGGGCCACTTGTTATACAGCAATAGATAACTAGTACACGTTCTGGGGCCACTTGTTATACAGTAATAGATAACTAGCACACGTTCTGTGGCCACTTATTATACAGTAATAGATAACTAGTACGCGTTCTGGGGCCACTTGTTATACAGCAATAGATAACTAGTACGCGTTCTGGGGCTACTTGTTATACAGCAATAGATAACTAGTACACTGCCCACCCACATCTCTGCCACCTGGCTCTGCTGAGTCGGTTCTAGGGGCTCAGGCTCCCCCACAGCAGCCTCTAGCAGTCATGCCACATTTCTGCCTCCCACCTGTCTGGTTCCCACTTCCTTCCTCCCTTGCAGACCACCCCTCTACCCCTTCCTCAGCAAGGACCACTGACAGGGGCCAGCACAGACCCTGACATAGGAAAGGGCAGGGCCACAAGAACCAGGAGCTCACCTGGTCCTTCAAATCAGGGGACTCATGGCTCTGTCTCCTGGCCTGAGATGGAACCTTGACCTTGCTCCCACCACACTGGCTCAGCCCCATTTCCTGAGAGGCAGAGGCCCATGCCCAGCCTCCTCTCCCTCCATCCTTCCAATGGAGGATGCCACCACAAAGGAGCCATGCCACCGCTTACTTCCTCCAGGCTGCCTAGGTACCATCCCTCGCCTAGTCACACCATGGTCCCTCCCATGCAGCTCAGCACTGGTGGCTGGATTCTTCTGGGGGTCATTTCCCCCAACAAATCCAGCTGCCACAGGTTGGCAGGAGTTCCTGCAGAAGAGGGAAAGGCCCCACTGGAAAGGCTTCTCACACCCAGGATGTCTGCCTCCAGTTGCCCACTGGACAGAAACTTCTTCCATTCCTTAAAGACAAACTCCCCAGAGTCTCCCAGCCCCACGGCTGCTGACTGTCCTCACCCCTGCACCCACATCCCGCTCTCCAGTGGGCTCACAATGGCAGCCCGCAACTGGCACAGCTTCCTCTTCCTTTCCTCATTCATTTTGTATTTTTAGAAAAGTGATGCACATCTGTGGTATACAGTCCAAGTGACGGTGCAGCATTCTCTCCCTGTGTCTCATTCCATAGTCCAGGGGCCACCTCTTTCCTTTTTAAAATCTGCTTCTGAAAACATAAGGAGATATAGCTATTTTTGTTTATTATATTTTGACATTATTTGTTGACTTTCTACCACAATAGTGGTGATCTGACACTTGCTGTACACTGTATTCCCGCTTTCCTCCCCCACTGTCCCAATATAACTTCAAATCATAATTTTTGGTTAAGTGAATAATCAGTGTTTCTGTTACTAGGACTATCAAATCGTGTTTGCTGCAGAGCCCAAAAGTGTGCAAGGAACTTGTTCCTTTCTCATCACCCGCTTCTGCTGCCTGCACCAGAGGAAATGCTTCCTTCTATCATCCACTTAGTTGTCAATGTCCTTAGGGCTAACTTTCCCCCAGATACTTCCCTACTTCTGCCAAACACCTATCAACAACTGCTACAAACTCTAACACATCCCATAGGGTGGCAGTTCCCCCTTCCCTGGAGGCCTTCTTCCCAGGGCCCTCTGACTTCCTGTTCTGTTGCTACAAACTGTCACCTTGGGGCCTCTCTTGGCCTCCCTGTTGGGTTAGGTCCTGCTTCCTACACCCCAGGTCTTCCTACCTCTTGGTTTACTTGCTTGTTTGGGTGGGATGCATCCTCCATATCTCCTGAGAAAGGGTACACGGAAGGCAAAGGTTTTAAGGATGTAATGCGTAGAAATGCAGTTACACTATTTTATACTTGAAAAATAATTTGGACAGATATAGAAATTCAGTTGGAAAGTAATTTTCCATCAAAGTTTCAAAGGCATTTTTCCATTGTCTCCTGTCTCCTAGTGCTGCCACTGTGAAGTCTAACGTCATTTCATCCTTAAATCTTTGTGTGAATTGTTCTTCTCCCCTCCAACCTCCTACTTGCAAGGTTTTCTCCTCATCCTGAATGCTTTCAGATTGTATTCTACATACCTTGGTGCAGAATTCTAAAATAGTGGCCCTTAACAGGCTCTTTCCTTTCAGAGGTTCCTATCCTTCACGTGGTAATTTTCTTGTATTATTTCTTTGAAAATGTCTCCGCCTTGTCTCTGGTCTCACCTTTTGTAACTCTGATTAGTGGAACCCCAAATCATCTGACTGACAGTTGTCTTATTATCATCTCTTTGTCTTTTTTTCTAGCAATTTTCTTGGCTCCACCTTCTATTCTATTTATTAAATGTCCTCTTTCTTGTGCTCTGATGACCCCTTCCTCCTAGAATGCCTATCCTTTTTTTTTTCTTCATGGTCTTGTTCTGTCACCCTGGTTGGAGTACAGTGGCTCACTGCAACCTCTACCTCCTGGGTTCAAGCGATTCTCCTGCCTCAGCCTCCTGAGTAGCTGGGCTACAGGCATGTGCCACCATACCCAGCTAATTTTTGTATTTTTAGTAGAGACGGAGTTTCACCATGTTGGCCAGGAAGTTCTTGAACTCCTGACCTCAGGTGATCTGCCCGCCTCAGCCTCCCAAAGTGCTGGGATTACAGGCGTGAGCCATCCTGGATGCAATCTCCTCTGTCAGCTCTCAAGAATGTGACTTGCAGGGGCTTCGGGTTGAGCTCGTGTCCCGCCTCCCCGCCCTGCTTCCTCTGAGTGCCTCTTCCCTATGTGCTGCTGGTTATACTCCGTGTTGGCTGCCTCACTCCTGTGTTCAATGACCATGGGCAGTCGCTTCCTCTCCAGGAGCACAGCCCTGGAGAGCTCATTGAAGACCTCTTGCTGGCAGGGGGACGGCTTGAGACTGGTGGCTGTAGCAGATTCCTTGTTGGGCAACCCTCACCTGTAAGCACGTTTAGGTCTCCTCTCTAGGGACAAGAGCCCTGTCTGGGGCATGTGGGCCACGCTGCCAACTTCCTAGGAGTAGAGTCGGGAGGGGGTCCTGGGGCTCCTCGGTGTAGGTGAAGTCTTTCTTCTTATACCTCAACCCCTTTTTAGTCCAGAACCCCACCCCTGCCTTCTGCTGCCCCTCAGTCCCTGAGCCTAGAGCCACCTCTCTACAATTTTCCCAGAGAACAAACCTCCAGGACTGTCTGAGGCATGCTGTGGAAGGAACCTGGGATCTCACTGGCTTCCCAGACAGAGTGTGGATCAAGCCCCCTGGTTTGGCCTCCACTTCCCCCGCTCCATGGCCTTCTGTAGTGCCAGCTGCCTCTACTTGCCCAGTCTTCTGGGTCTGACCAAGCGAATGCCCCTGATTATTGGCAGCACCCTCCCTCCTTGCCTTCGCCTTCCTCGGGTCGTCACTTCACCCTGTCTGCTCCCCACGCTCATTTCTCTGTCTAGCTACCAGGAAAATGGGGATAATGGTGATTCCCACCTCCTGGGATTCCCATGAAGAAAAAATGAGCTCAGGGTGATGTCATCACTGCCGAGATGGAAATAACCTGGGCAGCCCCTCGGGTAAGCTCTGTCCCCAGTGTGCGTTCCGTTCCGCTCACACAGACACAGAAAGAGGAGCCAGCCAGGTGGCAAGATGAAACGCACATGCTGAGCGTGCAGAGCTGGAAACTCGCTTCCTGCACGTGCTCCAGGGCCTGGCAACCGTACATGGCCAGTCACCAGCCAAGCATGGCACTGAGAACGTATGTGACCTACCCGAGGCTTTGCTCAGTCCCTCCTCCACACCCACGGAAAGAGGTGTGCACACAGGCAAAATAGCAATAATAATAGTCTAGGATGGCAGCTGAGAACTGTGCGGCTGGTGACAGTTTGAAAGAAGGATGAGCAGGCTCTCTGCCATCTGCCCACCGACTTTTCAAGTTACTTTTACCCACCTTCAAAGTTACATCTACTTTAAGGAAAAATTACTGACGTGATAAAGATGGGGGTGTTCACCAGGCAGGGGCAGATAGATTGCTCTGTGCCGTTGGGGGTTTAACCTTTGAAAGGAGAGGGGTCTCCCTTTCTCTGTTGCAGTCTCCTGGGAGAGGGGGCACAGGTGACATGAAACTCAGGGAGCCATGCCTGCTGCTGCTATCCGGGCTCACCCGCCTCCTGCCCCTACCCAAAGCTTCACATGCCCAGGGGCTTGGCCAGGCCACAGACTGTGCAGTGGAATGCGTGCACACTGCCTGCTTTATCCCTGGCTGCGCCCGCCATAGGTTACACAGCAGCAGTGGGCACACATAATTCAGCTGAATTCAGGGAAGCCAGCAAGTCCTGGTGAATTTCAATGGATGACCTAAGCCCTGCCAGGTGTCTATTTAGAAAAATACACACTTTAGGAGGCTGAGGCAGGCTGATCACTTGAGATCAGGAGTTCGAGACCAGCTTGGCCAACATGCTGAAACCCCATCTCTACTAAAAATATAAAAATGAGCCGGGCATGGTAGCACATGCCTGTGATCCCAGCTACTAGGGAGGTTGAGGCAGGAGAATTGGCTTGAATGTGGGAGGCGGAGGTTGCAGTGAGCTGAGATGGAGCCATAGCACTCCCTTGGGCAAAAAGAAAAACAAACAAATAAACAAACTAAAAATATCCTTCATGCTTGGAGTCAAACATTCAAACAGAGTGAAGGAGACCATGAAAATGCTATCTACCCCAGATCCCAGGTCTCTTACCTGGAGGTCTCAGTCAGCTCAGGCCGCTGTGACAAAAAATCATAGACTGGTGGCTTACAAATAGCAGACATTTATTTCTCATAGTTCTGGAGACTGGAAGTTCCAGATCAAGGTGCCAGCATGGACAGGTCCTGGGGTGGGCTTTCTTCAGGATGCAGAGGGCCACATAGCAGCGAAAGAGGAAGAGAGCTCTCTGGCCTCCCTCTCTGAGGGCCTCAGGGGGTCTCCATCCTCTTGACCTCCTCCTAATGCTATCACTCTGGGGCTGAACATTTCTACACACTAATGTGGGGAGGAATACACACTCAGTTCATAGCACCAGAGAAAACACGCTAATGTCCATGTTTTAGGCACCCTACCAGGAATTTCTGTGCACACACACACACTCACACACTCATTCGCACAAATGAGATAATTCTATACACAGACCCTCCAGCTTCCTCTTTTTTATGAAACAATATACTCTGAAGATTGCTGCATTTCGTAGACTTAAATATACTTCCTTTTTTTTTTAGATGGAGTTTCGCTCTTGTTGCCCAGGCTGGAGTACAGTGGCGCGATCTCAACTCACTGCAACTTCCGCCTTCTGGGTTCAAGCAGTTCTCCTGCCTCAGCCTCCCAAGTAATCAGGATTACAGGCACCTGCCATCACGCCTGGCTAATTTTTGTGTTTTTAGTACAGGTGGGGTTTCACCATGTTGGCCAGGCTGGTCTCAAACTCCTCACTTCAAGTGATCCACCCACCTTGGCCTCCAAAAGTGCTGGGATTACAGACATGAGCCACTACGCCCTGCCACCTGCTTCTTTGGTGGTGGCAGGGCGCAGTGGCTCATGTCTGTAATCACCCACCATGACTTCACGGTAACGCGGACCTAGGGATGCTATGTAGTTAATCTCGATAGTGCTTAAGTTGTTCCTATCCTTTTCCAATCACTGCAATGCTTTGGTGAGCCTCTGTATTACGTGTCTTGACAAGAAGTGGGCTTGCTGGGCCAGAGCTCCTACGTGTGCAGTTCTGGCAAATGAAACTAGATCCCCCCATGGAGCATAGCCCTCCAGCTCACTCTAACGGTGATTGTCAAAGTTTGGAACTTGCCAATCTGATAGTGGAAAGTAGGATCTCACTGATATTTCAGTTTACATTTCTCTTATTGTAATGACAGTAAGCATGTTTTCAAATGTTTCAAGGCATTTTTCTTTTCTGGGAAGGATTTCTTCCCATTGCCCATTTTCCAATTCAGTTGTTGGATTTCTTTCTTTGATTTATAGCAGCCACTTTGCCTGTGACTTAAGCTGCATGTATTATTAAGCATATGATTCTATTTTCCCATGGACAAAGTATACCATATTCTTTTTCATGACTGCATGGTAAATTCTATCTTAGGGATGTGCCACAATTTTTTTTTTTCTTTTTGAGATGGAGTCTTGCTCTGTTGCCCAGGCTGGAGGGCAATGGCATGATCTCGGCTCACCGCAACCTCCGCCTCCTGGGTTCAAGTGATTCTTCTGCCTCAACCTCCTGAGTAGCTGGGATTACAGGCATGTGCCACCACACCTGGCTAATTTTGTATTTTTAGTAGAGGCAGGGTTTCTCTGTATTGGTCAGGCTGGTCTTGAACTTCTGATCTCAGGTGATCCTCCCACCTTGACCTCCCAAATTGCTGGGATTACAGGTGTGAGCCACTGCACCCAGAGATTTATTTCTGTTTATCTTTTTTTTTTTTTTTAACTTTAAGCAGGATGTTTTCTGCCATGCAGATATGTTTTTTTTCTTATCTGGTGGAATAAATCAATTATGATGCTTATGGCCACAGGGTTTTGCAAGATCATTAAAAAATTCACCCCTTTCCAAGACTACAGGGGTTTTGTGTGTGTGTGTGTGTGTGTGTGTGGTTTTCTTTGAGACAGAGTCTTGTTCTGTTACCCAGGCTGAAGTGCAGTGGCACAATCTTGGCTCACTGCAGCCTCCACCTTCTGGGTTCAAGCGATCCTCCTGCCTCAGCCTCCAGAGTAGCTGGGACTACAAGCATGTCACCACACCCGGCTGACTTTTGTATTTTTAGTGGGATTGGGGTTTCACCATGTTGCTCGGGCTGGTCTCAAACTCCTGACCTCAAATAATCTGACCACCTTGGCCTC
The DNA here is from genome assembly GCF_001604975.1 of Cebus imitator. Lineage (NCBI taxonomy): Eukaryota > Metazoa > Chordata > Mammalia > Primates > Cebidae > Cebus > Cebus imitator. Next base: position 299,754 of record NW_016107977.1, on the reverse strand, counting down.
CCAAAGTGCTGGGATTACAAGTGTAAGCCACCTCACCTGGCCAACGGTTGTTGTTTTTTTAAGAATAATTTTCTTCCGGTATTCTTTTGGTTTCCATCTTTGATCCCTCAGGCTCCCTCTGGAGGGAGTGGGCCGGCCTGGCTACATAAAGCCACATCCCCAATAGAATAAAAGTCACCACCTGGGAGGGTGTCTGGCCCCCAGCTTTGCACCCCATGGTCAGGCCGCTGTGCCCCTGAGTGGAATTGTCCCCTAAACACAGTTCCCCTCCCTCCCATCACAAGCACGATGGTCTCAGAGCTGGGAACAGGGTGCAGGCCAGCTTCCAGCTGCTCACACTGGAAGAGGAAAGACCCTTGGCACCATGAGAAGCGAACGCGAGGCCACTCCAGCTTTGTGCGCCCTGGCCTTGCCAGCCCCCTTTCTCCATCTCCCCTGGGACACCACCGTTCATATGTGAGCTACTTTGTGTCAGAAGCTGCCATGGGCCGGGATGGGATAATGATGGTGAGCAGACAGCCCACTGCGCACATTGCCATGATGCTGGATTCTCTGGACTCTAGATCCTAAGATGGAGTAGAGATCTAGAGTCTAGAGAATCCAGCCTGAGCCCCGGCCGAGAGTCAGGGCCAGCCAGGACCTGGGGAGGAAAGGTGACTGCCAGAGGGAACAGCACATGCTAAAGGATCTCCCGCAGGGCTCAGGAGGACACTGAAAACCAAGCCCAGCAATTCCACTGCTGAGATCAGGATGCAGCACACAGGGCACGAGGTCCCAGGCAAAACCAAGCAGAAGAGAGGACCCCTGCACACCCGGCGGCAGCCACGGTGCAGGTGTAGGAATGCAACCACCCCCAACCCCACACCCAGAGAGGGGGAGCTGGCGGACCCGGGGAATGGCTAGGCTTTGGCACCTGTCGAACGGGCTCAGGCTCTGCTTCCAACTTAAAAATTCTGATGCGGTTTTCTCATCTATAAAATGGGGTGACACTATGGCAGCCCCTGACACTGCAAACCCTCAAATCAGCAAGCACTCTTCAGTGCGTGTGTTACAGGAAAGGCGTCTCGATACAGACCCCAACAGACAACTCTTGGATCTTCACAAGAAAGAATTCAGAGCAAGTCCTCAGAGTAAAGTGAAAGCAAGTTTATTAGGAAAGCGAAGGGGTCAAAGAACGGCTACTCCACAGACAGAGCAGCCCGAGGGCTTCTGGCTACGCATTTTTATGGTTATTTCTTGATTATACGCTAAACAAGAGGTGGGTCATTCATACCTCCCCCTTTCAGACCATATAGGGGAGCTTCTGACGTTGCCGTGGCATTGTGGCATTTGTAAACTGTCGTGGTGCTGGTGGGCGTGTAGCAGTGAGGACGACCAGAGGACGCATCTTGTTGCCATTTGGGGTTCTGGCCGCTTCTCTACTGCAGCCTGTTTTATCAGCAAGGTCTTTATGACGCGATCTTGTCCCAACCTCCTATCTCATCCTGTGACTTAGAATGTCTTAACCGTCTGGGAACGCAGCCCAGTAGGTCTCAGCCTTATTTTACCGGCCCCTATTCAAGATAGAGTTGCTCTGGTTCAAATGCCTGACAGGTGCAGAGGGAGGGTAGTGACTGGAGCCCACTCACTACCAAGCCACACGCACCCACACTCCTGAATCGTATTTTACTAGTTTACAAGCATCTTACTAGTTTAATCCCCACAACAGTGAGCCGTGGAAGGTTGTTTCTCTCCCAGATTTCTGCACATGCTCCGTACCTGTAGGATTTGGGGGAACAGGTCAAATTGCACAAGCTAATCCCTGAAAGGTGAACCCCACAGCCCCTCAGCCCTCTCCCAGAGCCAGTGGCCTGGGTGCCAGGTCCCCGACAAATGCTGGCTCCATGGCAGCTGCCATCATTTCCCTGCCAAGGTGCTAGTTAGCACAGCAACCCCGAGGTCCTCCTGCGGGTAAGCAGCTGAGGCTCAGCCAGCATGGCCCAGGGAGGGAGGGGCTGTGCTGCCCCTCTGGGATCCCTCGGGGGGTTTTGGGGGCCCCAGCAGAAGGTTTGCCGGTGAGAAAGTCGGGAAGTGCTGCTTCTTACAGGGCTGCCTTCAATTATTTCAGCTGCACCGAGGTTTTTCAAAATCAGACCAAATAAACTTTTGCATCTAAAAAAGGCAAAACAGGGTCATTTGAAACAGAGAAGAAAGCCTTTCCCATATCTGGAGGGTGTGGCCTGACGTTCTGGAGCAGGGGCAAGGGTTCGCTTGGGTTTTGTGCCTGTGCCAGGGCGATTAGCCCAGCCCCTGCTTCAGGAGGGAAGTTATTTTCTTTTAAATCAAATGTGCGGCCACCTGAGTTTCCTTTCTCTGATTTGCTTCGTGGTTCCCGGGCCCCCTGCTGCTGTCGGGTCAACATCGTTAAAGCGTTCTGTGTGCTTTTCCTAAGTAGGGGACCGCAACAGACTCCACAGTATCCACCCGGTCGGGCCCAAGGCAGGAGGAAGGGCGGCACACCCAAACTCCAGGGCCGCCTGCAGCACCCTACACCCACCCCTCTCCGCCTCTGGGGAGCATCCCGCCGCCAGCACCCCCACTTCTCCTCACGTGGCCCGGCGCTCCGGAGACGTCTGAGAGCCAGGCTTTTCCTGAAGAGTCAGGACTGGAAGGCGGTGAGGGCATCAGCTTTTTTCTTCTCTTTTCTTGTAGCAGTTACACCCCCATGGTTAAATTAAACTCACATCGGCTAAATTAGGCCCAAAGGGAGGGGCATCTGCTGCTAAGCGGTGTGTTTTGTCCCCCTAGGACTTCCACCCATTGCTGAGCTCCAGACAACAACAGGAGACGACAGGCCGCACCGGGACCCCTCCTGGTGACAGGCGCCCTCACACGGGTGGGCTTTCTTGTGGATAGTCAGTCAGCATCTGCCCCTCACAACAGCCCTGTCTGGGAGGAAGGTCCTTGCTCTCCTTGCTCATTCATTCAACCATTGTTTTCGTTTTGTTCAGGACTGCCGACTAAACACTTTCAAGCACGGTGGACCCTTGAACAACGCGGGTTCAAACCACAGGTCCACTCACAGGGATCTTTTTCAATCAGAGTTACCCGGAGGGTCCCTGCCTCTCCTGCCTCCCCTTCCACCTCCTCCACCTCTTCCTCTCTGCCACCCTGAGGCAACAAGACCAGCCCCTCCTCCTCAGCCACTCCACGTGGAGATGACGAGGGCGGTTTGATGATCCACTTCCCCGTAGTAAATACTTTCTCTTACGATATTCTTAATGACATTGATTTCCCCTAGCTTAGTTTATTGTAAAAATACAATAAGCTCCTGCCTCAGCCTCTTGAGTAGCTGGGATTACAGGCATGCGTCACCACACCCAACTAATTTTGTATTTTTTAGTAGAGACGGGGTTACTCCATGTTGGTCAGGCTGGTCTTGAGCTCCTGACCTCAGGTGATCCACCTGCCTCGGCCTCCCAAGGTGCTGGGATTATAGGTGTGAGCCACTGGGCCCCACAATAGTTTAATGTTATCAGTAAGAGTTCCAGTTAACAGCAGGCTTTTCATTAGTTACGTTTGGAGGGAGCCTGAAGTTATACATGGGTTTTCAACTGCTTGAGGGGTCGGCACTCCAAGCCCCACATTGTTCAAGGGGCAACTGCACCTCTCTTAACCTGTCTCCCCTGTCCTCTGATATAGAATAAATATAAAAACAAACACTTAGAAGCCCTTGCAAACCAGGAAAAATGCCACCAACAGACCAGACCATGGTCCGTTGGAGAATTTCTGGAAGGTATAAAGCAGAGCGATCAGGTGAGGGTGAAACGCAACAGAGCCAATGCCGTGCAGGTGAGAGGCCGTCTTAAAACCCTCCAGTCTGGACATGGGGTAGGTGGGGGCAGTGGAGGAGGAACGAGTCATGAAGCCTGGACGCGGTAATCACACAAAGGGCTGCCCAGGTGCCTGACTGAGCCGGTGTCCTGCCTGTCCTCAGGGCATGCACCGTCACCAGTTTTTTTTTTTTTTTTTTTTTTTTTT
>NW_016107977.1:291145-295709 GCF_001604975.1 Cebus imitator | reverse complement strand
TTTTTAATTTTTAGTAGAGATGGGGTTTCACCATGTTGGCCAGGTGGCTCTTAAACTCCTGACGTCAAGTAATCTGTCCTCCTCGGCCTCTCAAAGTGCTGGGATTATAGGCATGAGCCATCGTGCCAGGCCAACAGCTGGATTTTCATATGTCCTGCTTTCAAGCTATAATGATAACACACATCATGTAGACTCTGGAAAACCCACTGAACCCCCATTTGTATGTGTGCTGCCGAAGCGAGCACCTGAACACCCATTAGGAAAAAAGTCGGTTTTATTCCTATTAAATAGTTTTGACTTTGCAGACACCCAGAAAGAGTCTTAAGAACCCTTAGGGGGTCCATGGATTCCACTTTGAGAACCGCTGTCTGGACACTCATTTACAAATGGGATCAGATAAGCAAGTGTCCCCAGACATTTGAAGGAAACCAGCAGTCTGCAGAAGTAGACGGAACCCTGGAGAAGACAGGATAATAATGCAGGAATCAGAAGAAGACATTTAAATCAGCATAATTCATATCCTCTGAAAAGTTCAATAAAATGTAAGAACCAGTCAGAGGGCAAAGTGGGCACAGAGCAAATACACAAAAATCAATACTTTCCATATACACCATTAAATAATCAATAAGAGAGGGCATTTGCAATAGTAACAACAATCATAAATAATCTAGGCATAGGCATAACCAAAATTCTGGAGAACCTACATGAAGAAAAATTTTTAATCGTATTAAAGGACATAAATTGAGAGATGTATTATGCTTCCCATGGGAACCTTCAGTATTATAAAGGTGGCAATTATTTGCATTGCTCAGTGAACTGTCCTCTGCATTCTACTAGGTTGAGTGGGATTTCTGTCACGAGCATGCACCAAGAGTCAAAACTAACGTATCTTCTAGGTCCGCAGTCTCCAGCCTTTTTGACACCAGGGACCGGTTTCAGGGAAGACCATTTTTCCAGACCCGGGATGTGGGGGCACGGTTTCTGGGTGAACCTGTTCCACCTGCGATCAACAGGCATTAGAGTCTCATAAGGAGCGCGCAACCTGGATCCCTCGCATGCGCAGTTCACAATAGGGTTTGCACTCCAAGTAATGCCGCTGCTGATGTGACAGGAGGCGGAGCTCAGGCGGTCTTGCTCCCGCGCCCGCCACTCATCTTCTGCTAGGAGCCTTGGTTATTAACAGACAACAGATGGGACCAGTCTGTGGCCCCAGGTTTGGGGACCTCTGCTCTATGTTGAAAGCCACTCCAAATATAAAGAGACAAGTGACCAACTACAAGAAGATGCTCGCAACACATATAATAGTCAAAAGTTTAATATACTTAATATATAAAATTCCTGGAGTCATATGAAGACAAAGAACCTTAAAATACAGGCAGGTAATAGACGCTAAACAAGAAGTAGCTACACGCATAGAAATGAATCAACCTCTGATTAGAGTGAGGCTCACCTGCTCTAATAAAGAGACCCGGTGATACAGGGGCTAGAAGAATCAACAGATTTGTTTCTGCATTAGTCAGGTTCTCCAGGGAACAGAACCAACAGGAGAAATATACACACACGTATATGATAAATGTGTATATTTGTTTATCTAACATATATCTATATCAGACATTACATAGGATATATATACACACAGACACTGCCACACACATTTATTTTAAGGAATTTTGAAGAGTTTATTTTAGGGAACTATTTTAAGGGACTTATTTTAAGCAATTGGCTTCTGCGATTGTGGAGGCTTGGTGAATCCAAAATCTGCAGAGTAAGCCAGTAGGCTGGAGACCAGTATTGCGAGCTGGAGTTCACAAGGAGTCTGCTGGCAGAATTCCTCCTTGCTCGGAGCAGGTCAGTCTCTTTTCTCTTAAGGCCTTCAACTGATGGGATGAGGTCTGCCCATATGGTGGCAAGTAATTTGCTTTATTCAAAGTCTTCTGATTTAAATGTTAATCTTATCTTAAAAAATACGTTTGCCGGGCACAGTGGCTCACGCTTGTAACCCCAGCACTTTGGGAGGCCAAGGCAGGCGGATCACTTGAGGACAGGAGCTCGAGACCAGCCTGACCAACATGGTGAAAGCCCGTCTCTACTAAAAATACAGAAATTAGCCTGGCATGGTGGCAGGTGCTTGTAATCCCAGCTACTTGGGAGGCTGAAGCACAAGAATTGCTTGAACCTGGGAGGTGGAGGTTTAAGTGATCCAAGATCATGCCACTGCACTTGAGCCTGGGCAACAGAGTGAGATGCCGCTGTCTGTAAATAAATAAATAAAATACCTTCATAAAAACATCTAGAATAGTGTCTAATCAAATATCTGAGCGATGTGGCCACAAATTTAACACATAAAATGAGCCATCACTGTTTCTTTCTCAGGTTATGGGTCTCGGCTGAGCAGCAGCTCTGCTCCTTCTGGTCCCCCAGAGCCCCAAGACCCTTCTCTCCTGCTGCTCACCTCCCCTGGGGCACTGCCACAGCCTGATTCTAAGCAGCTTGGAGACCCAGAAGAGGCTCCTATCACAGGCCTCCTCATACTCTGTAGCTGAGAACTTGGTCCTGTGGACAAGCCTATCTGCAAAGCAGGCTGGAAATGTGGTCAAGCTCAGTAGCTGCTGCCCAGCCACACATCTGTTGGGCTGGAAGAAAATAAAAATGGATTGCTTTTTCCTTTTTTTTTTTTCTTTAGTAGAGGTGAGGTCTCGCTATGTTGCCTAGGTTGGTCTTGAACTCTTGAGCTCAAGGGAGCTTCCCACTTCAGCCTCCCAAAGCGCTGGGATTACAGGTGTGAGCCACTGTGTCTGGCCAAGAATGGACTTTATTTAAAGCAATGAGTCTCCACCCAACCTCCCTATTAAAAAGGAAATGGAAACTAAATCCATGAAATAATTCCCCCCCCCTTTTTTTTTTGCTTATCAGATTGGCAAAAATTAGAAGTTTGCAATTAGACAGGAGGGTTTTTTACCCACAGTAACAACTACAGAAAAAGATCTTATTTTGGAGGGCGCTCAGAATCTTGACGATGCAGGAGGAACAGGCTTGGAAAATAAGCAGGCGTCAACAGCCCTCCCTAGGTCAATGGCAGAAGCAGGCTTGCTTGGACACTTTGGCCATGGGATATGATGCCACAGCTGGACAGAGCCATGGCCAGGCAATGCCACTAGCACCCCCATTGGGCATTCTCTGCTGGTCCCAGGTCTGTATATGCAGGGCCCTGGGGTTCTCTGCCCAAATGTCACCGTGCCCATTATCAGGGCCACATGGGCCTGTTGAAGTTTCCCTCTTCCTCACTTCATGACCTGAAGGGGCAGCAGACGCCTGGAATCCCAGCTACTTTTCTGGGGGCTGGGTGGGGATAGAGGTCCAGTATGGAGCTTGAACCTGCAGGCTGGTGTAAGGTCCCCACGGTATGGAGGGTTTACCAATGTCTCTAGAAATCTCAGAGCCAGCAGTTCCTCTTCTAGGAATCTTCCACTGCTGGCAGAAAAGAACATATTCTTAGTGGAAACAGCAATTCATGGAACAATACACATGGAAAAGTGGGAGGCCTCGTTACCTCACAAGCTCCGGAGCCAGGCTCAAATCTTGACTCCAGGACTTAGTAGCTGTGTGATCCTGGGTAGGCTACTTAACCTCTCTGTGTCACAGGCTCCTCATCTGAAAAATGAGTCATAGTAACAAACCTTACTATTTAAGGTTTGTGAGGATTAAATTAATATATGCAAAGTGCTCAGACCAAGAGCTTGGCATTTGATGAATACTCATTACCCATGAGCTCAGTTTATGATATCCTGACCCCATTTCTTCTCTACAAAGCATGTTAACGCGCATCCGTGCATGGCGGTGTGTCCAGAACTGAGCACACGCACTCATGAACAATGGCTGCCTGGAAGTAGGAGTAAGAAGGAAGTGTGAGTATCCATGTCCCTTTGTGATAGATTTCTTTGTGAATTGCTATAACTTCCCGTATCAGGCACTGACACTGGTGGGCAGGTGGGTAGGTACTAGGTGGTAGCTACGCACAAGGGTGAACAAGGACGCGAAGTAGGCAAAGCCCCGGCCCTGGCACAGGGGACTCTTCCAGGTCTGCCTCAGGCAGTGTAAGAACTCCCCAAGGGCCCTGGGGTGCCAGGGACAGGGAGAGGGACGGAGGACCGGCGCTTCCCAGTGCCAGGCCACGGCACTCAGCATTAGTCACCCTGCTCCTCCAGGTTCTGGGGCCAGATGTTCCCCAAGTAGGCACGGTCATTCGGTGAACAAGTGCTCTCATCTGAAAGCGCACAGGTCTTGGCGGGGCTGAACTGGGGGAGAGTCCAGGCTCCCTCGGGAACCGCCTCCCAGCGTCAGGGCTTGCAGGTCCGAGGCGGAGGTCCGGCCAGAAGGGCTGGGGAGGGCGGGGTCGCTGCGGCCTGAGCTCTAGACCCCGCAGGCCTGGGGACCGATGTACACTTCGTTCGTTTCAACATTTCCTCCCGGGCTGGCCTCGGCCCAGGAAAGAGGCAGGGTGCGGTTTCCCTCCGCCTCCCCCTCAGCCCTTCTCTCCCGCACTCCTCCTCCTCCTCCCCCCTCC
>NW_016107977.1:288560-290930 GCF_001604975.1 Cebus imitator | reverse complement strand
CCTCCTCCTCCTCCTCCTCCTCCTCGCGGCCCCCGCCCCGGAAACCGGGCTCGCTACCGGAGGCGGGGGCGGGGCGGGGCGCGCGGGTGGTTCGTGGGCCCGCCCTCTCCGCCGCCCGCGCGCCCCACCCGACGGCTCGCACCTGCTTGGCCGAGGAGGCGGGAGGGAAAGTGGGTCAGCACGGGGGCCGCTGTTGTGCTTGGAAAGGGGCCCGGGGCGCCGGACGCCTCTCCCGGGCGCGGCGGCAGGAGCGCCCGCGCGTAACACGCCAGGCACAAAGGGGCGCGGGCGTGCGGGGAGAGGCCGTCGGGCGCCGCACGCGTGGGCTGAGTCCCCCTTCCCGGCCACGGCACTGGGCGGCCGGGGGCTCTCCTCCCCCCGAGCGACATCCCCACGCAGGGGCCTGCCACGCCCGCTCTTCGTCCGCCCCCGGGCTGGGTCTGGGTGGCTCCGCCCTGCCCCTCCCTGCCCTCTGGTGTCAGCCACAGGCCTCAGCAGCTGGAGTCCTCCTGGGAGCATTTTTGTGACACCTCTGGGGGACCCGGTCCCCTGACCCTCCCATGCTAGGACTCCACAGTCCTAACATGCCCAGAACTCTGGCTCCTGATGGAACTGGGCCTCCTTACTGGAGAGCCTCTCCCCTGGGTCACCTGATGAATGTTTCACCTTGTTCTGGAAGCTCTCCAGGTCTCGCCAGAATGCCTCTCCATCCCTTGGCTCCTGTTGCACAATTTGCATCCTGCAGTGCCCACGCCTGGCGCAGGCCCCTTCTGGGTCTCTGGGAGGCTGGCCTCTGAACGCTGGGCTGAGCCAGCTTCTGACCCACGAGGGGCCCAGAGCTGCCACATTCTTACCCCGCTCCAGGTTTGAGAAGGTATTTCCATGGGAAGCCTGTGTCAAATGTGCACCCTTCCTGCGTGTCCTCATGTGTGGGCAGCAGTAGCTGCACAAGGCCACAGTTGGCACTGTTGAGTCTGGGGTGCTCTCTGAGCTTCTCTGAACCCAGATGAGTGGCGCTTGATTGGCCAATGTTGGCGTCCCCCGGCTTGTAGAAGGGCTGGTAGCTCCCGACCATGTGTCTACCATGTGCCTACTGCAGATGGATAGCTGGACACCTGCAAGCCTTCTACAGATGCGGGAAGGAGGGAATAGGGAGAAGGGGGAAATCAGTTTAAAAAAAAAACGACCTTTTCCAGCACCTGGGAGAGAAGTGGCTCTTGCATCACGAGCCAGGCACTTAAATTAGCTGGGCGTGGTGGCACATGCCTGTAGTCCCAGTTACTCCGGAGGCTGAGGCAGGAGAATTGCTTGAACTCGGGAGGCAGAGGTTGCAGTGAGCCGAGATCATGCCACTGCACTCCAGCCTGGTGACAGAGTGAGACTCTGTCTCAAAAAAACAAAAAACAAAAAACAACAACAACAACAAAACTTCTATATATTAAATAAATGGCGATTAAATCAGAAAAATCTGTGCGACTTTTGAGTGTGATCCTCAGAAACTCAGGCCCCTCGGGGAGTTAGGCAGGGGCCGTGGAGGTCCCTCAAAAAAAGGGAGAACTGGGGGTTCCCCTCAGATACCTCCACATGTCACACTTCCCTGCAGGACTGGATTTGGGCTTAAGCAAGCAGTGCCAGTTCCTGCCCTTGGCAACACCCGGGCCTCACCAAGCTCTGCCCGCCAGCTCTAAGCCTCTAGGATTTCAGACAAATCCTCAAACATAAACACAGAGCCCTATGGATCCTCTCAAGAAAAGCCAGGCTCGGGCCCTGCCTATTTGGTTATGAGAGAGATTTCATGAGCTTTGTTGTAGTTGGCTTTTGTGTCTGAGGCCCAGTTATCGCCTTCTGGAATCTCCCTTCCTCCTTGTAAACTCCAGCTGAGTTTTAAGGCTCAGAAGTTCTCAGGGAAAGCAACACTGGATATTAAGACCTGGAAGTTGATTTTTTTTTTTTTTTTTTCATCAACTAGCCCTTCTTTTAAGTCTGTTCATGGCCAGACGTAGTCTGCGGCTTCACGTAGCAACGTCTGATTAAATGATGCCCAGCCTATCCTGGGGCCATAGACAGATAATTGCAGTGCTTGATTTTTTCATTTGATGAATAATGAAAGCTTTGCTCATTTTGTGTGTGTGGGAAAGAGACAACTTTAATATATTTGAACTTGAAAACGGCTTTTGAGTATTGCTGTCCTGACACACTATAACACAGCCCTGATTGGTTATCTGCGAACCTTTGAAAACAGAACATGCAGGCCGGGCACGGTGGCTCAAGCCTGTAATCCCAGCACTTTGGGAGGCCGAGGCGGGTGGATCACGAGGTCAAGAGATCGAGACCATCCTGGTCAACATGGTGAAACCCCGTCTCTACTAA
>NW_016107977.1:277612-288484 GCF_001604975.1 Cebus imitator | reverse complement strand
CGCCATTGCACTCCAGCCTGGGCAACAAGAGCGAAACTCCGTCTCAAAAAAAAAAAAAAAAAAGAAAACAGAACATGCGTTTGGTGCCAAATGGGGCAGGGTGTGGGAGGGAGGGATTCCCTGCCTGTCTTTGATGTAATGTAATGCACATACATGGCAGAACAAATATTTCTTCCCCAAACAGGAGATAAACAGTATATCCCACAAATGACAATCATTTGTCATCAAAGGTCTCATTGTACCAGGCTATTCTCAAGCAACAGAAAAAATTATTCCTACTCGTGTTGCTTTTCTTTTGGAGCTTTCCTGCCTCTGAGCACATGGGAGGATAGAAAGGGCGTGGCCCAGGGGCCAGGGAATCTCTAGCTCAGCCATGAACTCTGCTATGACTTGGCTGTGTTACATCGTAGAACTTGATTTCCTTTGGGTTTCGATTGCTTTATCTGTTAGTAGACAGAAGAGTAATTCCTCTTCCCTTTCTCTCCCCTCTTCCTTTTCTTTTCTTTTTTTCTTTTCATTTCTTTCTCTTTCTTGACAAGATCTTTCTCTGTCACCCAGGCTGGAGTACAGTGGTGTGATCACAGCTCACTGCAGCCTCAACCTCCAGGGCTCAAGCGATCTTTCCAACTCAGCCACTCGAGTAGCTGGTACTATAGGCGTGCACCACCATGCCTGGCTAATTTTTTGTATTTTTAGTAGAGCTGTCTCCACATTTTGCCATATTGGCCAGGCTGGTCTCAAACTCCTGCCCTCAAGTGATCTGCCTGCCTTGGCCTCCCAAAGTGCTAAGCACAGGCATGAGCCACCACACTTGGCCTCTTTTATATTGTTTTTTCTTTTTGAGACAGAGTCTTGCTCTGCTACCAGGCTGGAGTGCAGTGGTGCCATCTCGGCTCAGTACAACCTCTGCCTCCTGGGTTCAAGTGATTCTCCTGCCTCAGCCTCCCAAGTAGCTGGGATTACACATGTGTGTCACCACGCCCAGCTAATTTTTGTATTTTTAGTAGAGACGGGGGGTTTCACCATGTTGGCCAGGATGGTCTCAATTTCTTGACCTTGTGATCCACCACCTCAGCCTCCTAAAGTGCTGGGTTTTACAGGCTTGAGCCACCAAGGCTGGCCTCTTTTTATCTTTTTATTATGGAAATTTTTCCTCTCAAACAAAACCAAAGGCAGAGAGAGTAGTAAAATTAGCTCTCACGTGTTCCTCACCAGTTTCAACAATTATCAGCATATAATCCATCTTGTTTCGTGTGTATTTGCCCTTACTCCACCCCTGGCTTTATTTGAAGCAAATCCCCAGGCATCTGTAGTTTCATCAGTACATATTACAGGATTACATTTCTTATCTAGTGCCTTTGTCTAATGGCTTGGAATAGCAATCTTTTATTAGATTGTAATTCTGTGGTTCAGCAATTTGGACTGGGATCAGCTGGATGGTTCTTCTGTTGGTTTTGTCTGGGCTCTCGCCAGTCACCTGGTGACTTGGTTGGAGCTGGACAGTCTTTGATGGCCCCACTCACATGTCTGGTAGTTGGCTAAGGTGCCTCAGTTCTCCACATGTCCTCTCCAGCAGGCTAGCTTCAGCATGCTTTCATGGTGGCAACTTTCCAAGAGAGGGCAAGCCCCAATGTGCAAGCACTGTTCAAGTCTCTGCCTGCATCATGTTTGCGAATGTCCCATTAGCCAAAACAAGTCACGCAACCAAGCCCAGTATTAATGTGGGAAGGAGAAATACAAGGGCAAAGAAATGAGAAGTAACCCACTGGGGGCCATTACCCATTACTGTAGCAGTGTATCATGAGAATATGTTTCTAGGCCGGGCATGGTGGCTGACGCCTGTAATCCTAGAACTTTGGGAGGCCGAGGTGGGTGGATCACCTGAGGTTAGGAGTTCAAGACCAGCCTGGCCATCATGGTGAAACCCCATCTTTAAAAAAAAAAAAAAAAAAAAAGAATATGTTTCTAAAATATAAGGACTCTCTCCCATATACCCTTTTTAAAAACATAACCACAATTCCATTATCGCAGCTTACAAAATTAACGATAAATCTTTAAATATTGACAATATCCACTTGGTGTTTACATTTCCTTGATAAATGTTCCTGTATTGTGGTTATTTTTTTATAGTTGTTTGAATCAGGGTTCAAATAAACCCACATACCACATTTGGATATGTCCCTTAAGTCTCTTTACAGATTTTCAGTTCTCTATATATATTTATTTTATTTTATTTTATTGTTTTTGAGACAGAGTCTCGCTTTGTTGCCCAGGCTGGAGTGCAGTGGTGCAATCTCAGCTCACTGCAACCTCCACCTCCTGGGTTCAAGCAGTTCTCCTGCCTCAGCCTCCTGAGTAGCTGGAACTACAGGCATGCACCACCACATCCAGCTAATTTTTATATTTTTTATTAGGCACAGGGTTTCACCATGTTGGCCAGGCTGGTCTTGAACTCCTGACCTCATGATCTGACCGCCTCAGCCTCCCAAAGTGCTGGGATTACAGGGGTGAGCCACTGCGCCCAGCTGCAGTGTGGAATTTTCTAATTCTATCATTCCTCTGCATGGATTAGCTCATCAACAGTCTGGCTCTCTTGGGATACAGTTCATATACAAAAGGCAAGAACAGTCCTGAGTCTTCCCTTTTATGTACCAGTTTTCAGAAAATATTTTGACTTTCCAGCATTCTCCAAAAGTGATCAATTAAGGTTGTTTCCTTTTATTTTGTTTGAGCATTATGATGAACCCATATTTGGTTTTTGTTTTGTTTTGTTTTCACGTTTGAAATATTTTTGAACACTGCAGGTTTTTTTCTTTTTAATGTTCATACTCTCCCATCTTTGGCCAATGAGGCCCTTCAAGCTGGCTCTTGAGTCCTTTTGACTCACTAACTGGTCTTTCCAAGGCTCACGTTGTCCACTTCCTGCCCTGCACTGGGAGTGAGTTAGGCATTTCTCTGAGAGTGTGGCTTCTTTCAGTGGAAATGCAATTTAGAGACCACAGTCTGGGCACTGGGCGTGGTTGGAGGCATGAGGGGAATTCATTGTTACTAAGTCAGTCATTTTTTCAGAACTAACAGAATAATAATTCCAGGACAATAATATGAAAATTAGTACCAACAATGTGACGACTAAAGACAGTTTAAGATTTTTTTTTGTCTTTGCAGTTCTTTTTGTCCTTAGGATACATCTCACTAGGGATGAAGCACCCAATTACACAGGGCCTTGTGTTAAAGCGCCCTGGAAACCACTTTTCTCCTTGGGTCAAGCTACCAAGTTGATACGTAGGTTTATTTCTTTCATGTTACTTTTGACCTTTAATTTGCTTTCTTTTTCCTTTTGGCTTAATTTTGTTTTATAGTTATTTAAAACATTTACATGATTTCAAAGTCCAATCTACAAGACAAAGTGTGGTCGGAGGAACCTGGCTTCTATTCCAGGCCCCCACGCTTCCCTGCTCCCCTTTCCTGCATGCTCCTTTTCTCACTTGAAGCTGCATTGCAAGAGAACCCTTCCTTAGGCATCAGGAGCACTTCTGTCTTACGGATACCCACTGGTCTGCTGTGGGGATCACCAGACTGAGAAGAGGAGTGTCCACAGGGTGCATTGCTACCCACCATGGGTTTGAAATTATTTTAATGGTGCTTAAAATGTAAGTGAAATAGAATAAAGGAGTAAGTATTGTTTGTTTGTAACCATTTTTAGTTTTGTACTAAATAGACCTGTGTATGCACTCTTTTATAGTGTGTCTTGGTGCATTTTGTGCTGCTATAACGTAATATCACAGGTGGATTATTTAATTAAAATTATTATTATTTTTTAAAGAGACGGTGTTTCTCCATGTTGGTTAGGCTAGTCTCGAACTCCCGACCTCAGGTGATCCACCCGCCTCGGCCTCCCAAATTGCTGGGATTACAGGCGTGAGCCACCGTGCCCAGCCTTAATTTATTTATTTTGTGCAATGGCACAATCTTGGCTCAGTGCAATCTCCACCTCCCAGGTTCAAGTGATTCTCCTGTCTCAGCCTCCTGAATAGCTGGGACAACAGGCGCCTGCCACCAAGCCTGGCTAATTTTGTATTTTTAGTAGAGACGGGGTTTCACCATGTTGGTCAGGCTGGACTCAAACTCCTGATCTCAGGTGATCTGCCTGCCTTGGCCTCCAAAAGTGCTAGGATTACAGGCGTGAGCCACTGCACTCAGCCTGGTGGAGTAATTTATAATGAACAAAATTATTGTCTCATGATGCTAGAGGCTGGGAAGTCCAAGGTCAAAGGGCTGACATCTGGTAAGGGGCTTCTTGCTGCATCACCCCCTAGAGGAAGGGCAAAGAGAGAGCCAGAGTGAGAGGGAGGGTTGAACTCCCCCTTTCTGTGGCATTTAATCCAGTCATAAGAGCAAAGTTCTCATGACCTAATCACCCCCTTGGTGATCCCACCTCTTAATACTGTTACAATGGCAATGAAATTTCAACATGAGTTTTGGAGGGGACATTCAAACCGTAGCACAGTGCAATCTATTTCTTTGTCATCAAAAAAGCTTAACAAACCCTGAATTAGTTAATTCTGAAGGTTCCTTTGGCACCAAGATTCTGTAATTCTGCCTTGGGCTTCCTGGGACAAGCCTACCTTTTCTACTGACAAATTTCCCAGGCATCACAGCTAACCTCTCCTGTCATTCACCAGACAGTGCAAGTCACAAGATCTAAACAGTGCCACTCTCTGCTATGGTAGGTCCTCTGTGGTCCAGGGTTTGATCTTAGCATCTAGGTCTATATGATTCTAGAAACTCCTTCACCTTCTGCTGACTCACAGATGCTGCTGGAGATACTATCTGAGCATCCCCAGAGAGCCTGGGGCAGTCATCTAGGTCCACACTCAGAAACCCACCCAGAGCCAGGGCAGTGACCTCAGTGTCCTATGGACCAACTTGAGGTATTTTCAAGATTCCCCAGGTTACACTGACTGGGCTGAATCCTTTGTAGAAGCTGAGTCCTTCCACAGAAGTGGTTTGCACCTGGAGCCTACGAAACATGACACTGAGGGTTGCCTGTTTCCACACCGTTGCCTTTTTCTTTAATGATGTGTGCCCAGGACGCCCGGGGAGTCTGGGTTAGCATGGTGTTAGGTTTTCCTGTGATTAAGAGTGGGCACATGATTCAGTGGGCAGGAAGAAGAGTGTTTCAGTGAGAGGCTTTCCTGGTGGTGAGGAAGAGGCACACCTTCGGCCGGTGGCTCACGCCTGTAATCCCAACAGTTTGGGAGGCCAAGGTGGGTGGATCACGAGGTCAGGAGATCGAGACCATCCTGGCTAACACAGTGAAACCCTGTCTCTACTAAAAACACAAAAAATTAGCCAGACATGGTGGTGTGCACCTGTAGTCCCAGCTACTGGGGAGGCTGAGGCAGGAGAATCACTGGAACCCGGGAGGTGGAGGTTGCAGTGAGCTGAGATCGCACCACTGCACTCCAACCTGGCTGACAGAGCAAGTCCCTGTCTCAAAAAAAAAAAAAAAAAAAAAAAAAGCACACATACCTTCCCTCCTGCTAGGGCCCTGTGCCTGTGCAGTGTGAGATGCTGAGTGTGGGAGGAGCCGTCTGTGATTTATGAAGGAGACACCCCCAATCGCAAACGTGCTGAACAGGCCCAGCAGCCCGAGGGAGCATTGCTGAGCCTTGGCAAAGGGGCGTCCTTCAGAGTCATTATCACAGACGCCATTGATTACCAGACATTCTGTGCTTGCAGTCAATGGCATCCTGGCAGAGAGGGTCACGCTCTTCCTTTGAGGTCCACGGGAAGGGACTATGCTGGGGGTATCTTTTTTTTTTTTTTCTTTACCCACCTGCAACTGTCTTGATTGAGTTTTAGATATGCTGGGGGTATCTCATAGGCCTCTCACTGTTTGGGGTTCTGGAGCTCCAAGAATAAGAGAATTTGGTTCTTCCCCTGCACAAATGTGAAGGGAGCGTATCCCCTTGGCATTGCCATGCCTATTGCAGTGGGAATGAGAGAGGGCAGGGCAGGCTGCTCATTTTGTAATTAACAAAGGGAGGGGCTTTTTATAATAGAAACTAGGGCAGCTTTTACAGTCTCATGGACCCCCTTGCTTTGGTCCGAGCAGCCACACCCTGTTGTGACTTTACTGTCATTCATACGGTCACTCGATCAACTCCTTTAAGGCTTCGCTGACTTTTATTCTCTCAGATACTGTTGTTTGTGCAATAATAGGACTCTAAAGTCTTTGCAAGCAAGTTAAATTGTAATATACTAATTTCTTGTATGCAGTATAGGAATTATTCTCTAAAATGTGAATGTACTATGTCAGGTCTCAATGGCTAGGTGTGGATCCAAGTTTTGTGAGGTCTGAAGATGATACAGTCATCAGATTCCTTTAAGAATTAAAAATTTTGAAAACAATATTAGGTATAAAAGCAAATATTTAGAATGAGAAAATAAACTCTTACAAATTTTAAAGAGCTAAAAACCATCACAAACTTTGTAAAATACAGAACTATAACATAACCTCTTTTTTTAGTTAACTGCTTTTTTTAGTCATTATTACATAATGACATCATTATGTAATAGGTGTTTTCTTACATTTTTGGCTACAAACTCTTTAGTCATATCTTTATACGACAGGTTTTTTTGGTCATATTTTCTATACAACATATAAAACGTAATTTATCTGGCACAGGGGTCAGTAAACTTCTGTAAAGACCAAACAGCAAATATTTCAGGCTTTGGGGACCGAGCCTATGTATTAACTACTCATATTTGCTACTGTAGCAGGAAAGTGGCCATAAACAATTTGTAAATGAATGAGTGTGGCTGTGTTCCAATAAAACTTTATTTACAAAAACAAATGACAGCCTGCAGGACCTAGTTCAATGGAGAGTCTAGCATCCAAATATTTAATTAAAAGTTTAGAAAACTTTCAGCTTCACAATCCATTATTAGTAATATCATGTACATTTTTAATACTCAAATTTGGGACCTGGGTTTTTTCTCTATACGAGCTGTAAGGTTTCCGGGCATTTTCAAGTTTTCTTGTGCAGAGATTCATTAAACAGGCTTTGAAGTGATAATGCCTCTTAATCTGTTTGTCGCTGTTATCTGCATTTCACTGCTTTAGTGGCAGTTATGTATGCTTTTAACTGGAGCCATCAGACATTAGGACAAGATGTATCTGGTTCGGTGGCTCATGCCTGCAATCCCAGCACTTTCAGAGGTCATGGCAGGTGGATCATGATGGCAGGAGGTGGAGACCATCCTGGCTAACACGGTGAAACCCCATCTCTACTAAAAATACAAAAAATTAGCCGGACATGGTGGAGTGTGCCTGTGGTCCCAGCTACTGGGGAGGCTGAGGCAGGAGAATCGCTTGAATCCGGGCGGCAGATGTTGCAGTGAGCTGAGATTGCGCCACTGCACTCCAGCCTGGGTGACAGAGCAAGACTGTTCTCAAAAAGAAAACAAAAGATAAAATGTATACAGAACACAACTGCACACAAATGCTTTTGCTGTAGTAGTGCTACAAGTTTATGCCCCTACAAACAGAAATTCTGACAAATTCTACTTCCTTTGATTCCCAGCAACAGACCAGGCTTGGAGGCGGGGTGGCTGGGAGGAGGCAGGGATCTTGGTGGACACTGCCAGTGTGACTGGGATCCTTGCCTACCTAATCCATCTGGCCTGAGGGCTCAGGCAGAAAGGCTTACTGTACCTGCTCTGAGCCTCAGAGCCCTGGCCCTCAGCACAGCCCTGAGCTCCCACTTGCCCTGACTGTCTGGGCAGCCCTTCCCCAATACCCACCTGGAAGGAGCCACCAGGGACACAATGCCAGCTCCCTGTCCTGCTCCTTCTCGTCCACTCAGAGCGGTGGAAGAAGGACCCTACAGTAGCAAGCCCCCACAAGCGACCAGTCAGGGGTTCAAATCCCCACCTGTGAATATCACAGGTGAAGCAGCCCAGCAGACCCCTGGGTGGCATCATCGTCAAGGGTTGGAGGATCCCAGATTAGCAGCAGTGCCAACAACCCAGCATGAAGAGCGCAACTCACTTGCTACACCCAAAAACCCGTGGATGAGCCCAGAGTTCCTTCCAACAAGTCTGGTTTTCCCCAAGCACCTTTCTGATGTGTATACCATTGGATGATTTATCCTCCTTAGTGAACTTAACATAGAGGACACCGTGTGATGGTTAACGTCAGGCGTCAATTCGGCTGGATTAAAAAATACCTAGAGAACTGGTTAAGCATTATTTTGGGGCGTGCCTGTGGGGCTGTTTGCAGAGGAGATTGGCCTAAGTCTGAGTGGATGAGGTGGGGAAGATCCGCCCTCAATGTGCCCGGTGCCATCCAATTGGGTGAAAGCCTGAATAGAACGAATACAAAAGATAGACTGTTGCTCTTTCTCCTAGGGCTGGCGTACACGCTTCTCCTGCCCTTGGACAGAAAGACTCAAGGCTTTCCAGGCTTTGACCTCCAGGATTTACACCAGCAGCCCACTGAGGTTCTCAGGTCTGCAGATTTTTTTTTTTTTTTTGGAGACAGAGTCTCACTCTTGCTGCCCAGGCTGGAGTGCAATGGCGTGATCTCTGCTTACCGGGTTCAAGCGATTCTCCTGCCTTAGCCTCCTGAGTAGCTGGGATTTCAGGCATGTGCGCCACCATGCCCGGCTAATTTTGTATTTTTAGCAGAGATGAGATTTCTCCATGTTGGTTAGGCTGGTCTCGAACTCCTGACCTCAGGTGATCCGCCCGCCTCGGCCTCCCAAAGTTCTGGGATTACAGGCATGAGCCACCGTGCCCAGCCAGGTCTTCAGATTTGAATTGAGGCACGCCACCAGCATCCCAGGGTCTCCAGCATGTTGACGGCCTGTATGGGACTTCTTAGCCTCCATAATTATGTGAGCCAATTCTGCTAATAAACTCTGTCTCATATATCTACAGATTCACAGCCCATTAACGCTGTCTCTCTGAAGAACCCCGACTAGTACAGACAGGATCATGAGTAAGCAACTAGAGCACTGACCTCGGATGGGCCACTCGACCTCACAGGGGTCTGGTTTTCTGGAGACAAACAGTGAGTGCCCTCTCTGCTATGTTAGGGTGACACTGAGACAATAGGCAGGGAAGCCTATGTCCCCCTTGGGCTTTGCCTCAGGTTTGCATGGCACTTAGGGTATTTCCACGTCCCTGCTTCTTGAATCTGAGTCCTCTGCATCCCCGCAAGGGATGCTCTGTTCCCCAGCCTCCAGTGAGAACCCGCTAAGGTGGAAAAGCTGATTGCCCAGCAGGTCCCTCAAATCTGGTGATGTTCCATTTGTTTGGTGTCGGACAGGGGTAGAGGTGGGCACTGAAAGGGTATCCTTGCTCTCCCCCATGCCCAGCCCATATTTTGGGGTCCTGAGCAGGAGGAAGGTGGGGTTGCATCGCCCTCAGGCCTGTGCCAGCATTCACAGGGTTCTCCGTGTGCAGCCTCAGTCTACGGCAACCCCCGACAAACGACGGGCTTTCTGTCTGTGCAGCTGCCTGCCTTACAGAGAGCTGTTTTCTGCCATGTCAAAGGCTGGTGAGAACCCAGGCACAGCTGCCTTTTCTCCTGCCCTCTGTCCTGCCCAGCCGCACAATGATGGAGAGAACCTCGTCACAGAGCTTTGCCCAGGTACAGGTGGGGCAGAGTTCATCACAGCATGGGCTGGTTGCTGTAAAGGAGGCCCAGCGGCTGTTCACTGTGTCAGCAACCAGCCAGGGAGGCAGAACACTGCACTGTATACTTTTACTCAGTAATAAACCAAGCCATTCATGAATAATGTCCAGAGTGCGTCCTCAACCAGCACGGCCCTCATGGTTAGACTCTAAGCACCCCGAGGGCAGGGTTTTTCATCTCTCTTGCTCGTCTTTGCTTCTCCAATGCCCAGTGGGCCCTCAGGACACATTTGCTGAGTGACTGCATGGTGTTCCACACGCATGGTAGAATCTGTTGCATAAGACCGGGGTAAGTCTGCACACCGACTCGCAACTGTTAGCAGGTTCTGGACTCCAGTCCTACGCAATTTTATGTGAGGTTGAGAGGAAAGACGCAAGCATACTTGCAACCTACAGGACTCAGGTAGTAACCTTATCCTGGGGGTGGAAGCCTCCATTGCCAAGAGGCCAGGTGACATCTCCACCCCAGGAAGTAGACCCTCCAAGCTACTTCCCCTCACCCATCCTAAGGAGAAATCAGGCAAGCACCTTGCCAGGGGCCAAGCATAAGCTTTTCCCCAAGCGCCTTAGAGTACGTGGTATATGGGCATATAGTGGGCACTGGATGTGTGGAAGGCTGGAGAGCCAAGCAGTCCCCACAGGTGGGCCGCTCATGCCCTCATGAACAGGCAGACAGTGCCTCTGCAAGGAACAGGAAAGGTGTCTGTTTGCAGGTTCTTTGAAAGCCACATGGCTATGTGGATGGACGGCCATCCTGAGAGGCAGAGAGGAGACAAGACTCGGGCCGGCCTGTTGGGTGGCCTAGTTCTGCTGATCTCTGGATGGATGGGTAAGCCTGGCAAGTTAGACAGTTGCACTGAGCCTTTGTTTTCTCATCTGCAGAATGGGAATGATAGTAACATCCATTTTGTAGCATGAGTGCATGGATTAACATATGTAAAGTGCTGAAGCAGAGCCTAAAATGCAGGAAGCACATTTCAGTTATCATAGCATTAATATCTGCGAGGGAAGAGGCAACCCCCAGCCAGAAGCTCCATGCTTCTCACAGACAGCAGCAGACCCTGTCACGGCTCTGCTCACGGCTGGGGACCTGGAGCCACCTGGACAGACTGATGGGTGGGAAGAAAACACCTGCTACGGGCCGGGGGCGGGGGCTCACGCCTATAA
>NW_016107977.1:270114-277352 GCF_001604975.1 Cebus imitator | reverse complement strand
ACTCTGTCTCAAAAAAAAAAAAAAAACAAAAAAAACACCGACTCCCAGATTGATAGGGCCAGTACCCAAACATCAGGGCATCAGCTCTGACCCAAGGGTGAGTCCCAGTTAGCTCTTGGGGACAGCAGGAGAAACCAGGAAAAGAGGCAGGCATAGCTCATATCCAGCCTTCCAGAAGGTTCTGCTGTGCACCAGGAGGAGTGCTGAGGGGCTGTACTGCGGTGTCGGGGGCTGACACCACCGTTATTTCTAACAAATTGATGCTTCAGCAGCCAAGCAGAACGTGCTCACAGCTCACTGCTGGGTGGATTTTGTTCTTGGTCTAATAACCTGGCACCTAGGGTTCCCAGGGGCTCTGGGGAGACATTGAAACCAGCCCGCAGCCCAGAACACGTGTGTGAGGGAGGGTCTGGGGCAGGGCGGACAGGGTGGGAGGACAGCCAAGAGTAGGTACAGCAGTGGGTGGAGGCGCCCAGGCTGGAGCAGGAATAGGGCAGGGGAGTGAGCCCAGGAACGCCTCCACCAGCATCCAAAGTCAGACCCACAGTCAGGACCCCTGTGCCTCACCACACCCGCTTCCTGGACCCTCAGAGGCTCAACAGCACTGGTCCCAAAGGAGAAGGGGCCTGGGGCAGCCAGAACATGCGAGTAGAGGCAGCACGTGGTGCCCAGAAGAGCAGGCAGGGCTGAGGCCTGGGCTCCCGATGGGCTCTGAAAGTCCCAGTCATCGGACCGGGCGGGTCATCTAATCCCCGCGGCTCAGGGCTCAGGTAGCACAGCCAGCAGCTCCTGTACGTGGAAGCCGAGGCCCGGGACAAGCACCCCAGGAGCCCGGCTCGCCAGCCTGAGCCAGCGCTTCAGGGCCTTCTCCCGCCCTGCGAGGCCTCTTCTTCGCAGGTGAAGTCGGTGTCCAGGTTCCTTCTTCCCAGCAGGCTCTGGAGGGAAGGCTCTCCCCAGAGGCACTGGCTCCCACTTTCAACTTGCCGGGCAGACTTGCTGAGACTTGCCAGAAAGCGGCTGACCGTCCCCACCTGCTGGTGACGCCGTGGGTGGATGGGAGGCCCTCGGTGGTTCAGGAGCACCAGCCGGCTCCCAGACAAGCTGGCCGTGGCCGCTGCTGCCTCCTCCCCTTCCTCCTCCTCTTCCGGAGCTCTGGTGAGGTCACGACTGTCTCCCCTGTGAACGTTTTTCATTCACTGATCACAACACACAGACACACACACTTGCTCTCTCTCTCTCTTTCACTTGCTCTCTTTAAAATAGAAACCAAGGCCAGGCACGGTGGCTCACACCTTTAATCCCAGCACTTTGGGAGGCCGACGCGGGAGGATCGCCTGAGCTCGGGAGTTCGAGACCAGCCTGGGCAACATGGCAAAACCTCGTCTCTACTAAAATACAAAAAATTAGCCAAGCATGGCAGTGTGTGCCTGTAGTCCCAGCTACTCAGGAGGCCAAGGTAAGAGAATTGCTTGAACCCGGGAGGCAGAGGTTGCAGTGAGCCAAGATTGCACCACTGCACTCGAGCCTGGTGATAACAGAGCGAGACTCTGTCTCCCCCCCAAAAAGAGAGAAATCACTGACAAGCTCTTCTCAGTGTTCACAGCTGGTCAGTGACAAGTTCCTCACTGGAAAGAAAATTCCAAGAAGCCTGGTCCTGTTTTGCTTCTGGATGTTCCGGGCTAAACTGACCTGTGGAAAGAGGTCCCGAGGGCAGGGTGCCCTGGCCCTGAGGACCAGCCACAGCGTGGAGGGGGTGGGAGTTGCTGCCGCAGAGTCTCTGCCAGGAAAGTGAGGGCCATGGTGGCTAATGATACTCCCTGCACACGTTTCTCCCCCAGGAAACCCTCCCCAACAGAAGCTCCTTGCAGCCCGGTAGGAAAGTCCACCATGAGTTCAGTACCATCCCCAGTTCAGGGCCTCCCGGGCCCCTGACACTAAGACAAGGAGTTAAGACAAGGGAGTCACAGACATGGATTTGGACTCAGTGGGCGGAGGATGAGGCTGTGAGAGGTGGACACAGGAAGACCAGTGGGAAAGCCGAGGTCTTCCGGTAGCCCCTGGCTAGAATTTGAGCTCAGTCCACGCCCACAAGCCGCTCCCTGTCCCTGAGCTCTGCCTCCCTAGCCTATCTCCATTTTGCACCCCTTGATTTGGCCCCAGGGCTTGTTCATGGCCTTGACAAAGGGCAGTTTCTAGGGACAGGGGACCTCAGAAGTCACTCTAAGCAGTGGAGGAAAGGACGGGAAGGCGGCAGGGCAGGGCAGGCAGGGGCGAAGGGGTGGAGGAGTGGGCTGACGGGAGGACAGCCTGGCCTCCAGACAGCCTGGGCACCACTGCTGTTTTGTTTGAAAGGTTGAAGACCTGGAGCAACTTCGAAAGTGAGTGGGGGCTGGGTGCGGGGGTCAGGCCGTAATCCCAGCACTTCAGGAGGCTGAGGCGGGCACATCACCAGAGGTCAGGAGTTCGAGACCAGCCTGTCCTGTCCAACATGGTGAAACTCTGTCTTTGCTAAAAATACAAAAGAAATTAGCCGGGCATGGCGGTGTGTGCCTGTAATCCCAGCTACTCAGGAGGCGGAAGCAGAAACTGCAGTGAGCCGAGATTGCGCCACTGTACTTCAGCCTGGGCGGCAGAGTTAGACACAGAAAAAAAGAGAGAAAAAGAGAGAGAGAGAAAGGAAGGAGGGACGGAGGGAGGGAGAGAGGACATGTAGCATGACTTAGTAACCCAACTGTGAGGGAGGTAATTGAAGGATGAAGCTTTTGGACCCAGTGAGGGGAAGGGATAGAGGGATAAGGGAGGGCTGGCCCCATGGAAGCAGAGCAGAAGGGAGGCTGGCTGACAGCAATATGGGGGAAGGAAGGCAAGTGCCCAGATTCCTCTGTTTTCTCTGCAAACTGGGACACGAGGCCCTCAGCTGGGGAACAGGGAGCCCGGTACTCAGAGACAGAAGAGAAGTCGGACACGTTTGACTAAGGAGAGGAAGGTGGAATTCGGTGGGAGTCCAGGCAATTGGAGCACAATTGGAGAAACGGGTCAAGTCCATCGCCCTTGGTAACTTGCATGCAAACTCATTAACTCACCCCACAAGCACTCAAGGATTGCCATTTCCAAGAATGGGGGTGGGGGAGGAGGAGGAGGAGGAGGAGGAGGAGGAGGTGGTGGTGGTGGTTAGGGATAGAAGAGGGAGAAGGGAAGGACAGCTATGTTGGTGGAGCCTGTACTGAGTGTGAGAGCCAAGCAAAGCTTGTTTCAAACAATCACAGCCACTCTGGGGCTTTGAAGCTGCCCACGACTCCCACTGACTGGGGGGAAGACAGGCGTGGAGAGACCACAAAACGTGCCTGGCATCACAAGACTGACCAGTAATGGAGCCAGCACTTGTGCACAGGTCTGGTCCAGGTTTGGTGATTTCACGTCTATGCAGCCTGCTCCCAGCTGCTGTGCACAAAACAGTCTACTTTTTGGTGTGTAGCTCCACAAACTCAAAATGCAAATGATCTTTGAAATTAATCATTCTGGTATTCACTTGCCTTAAAAATAGAAGGCCTTGTATCTTCCCCTGGCAGTCTACAGTCGCCTTGAATTCTCAGCCAGCCAGCCAACCAACCAACCAACCAACCAATCCATCCAAAAAAAAATCCCTGGGGACTTGGTGGCCGTTTCCTTGCTAAGGGGAGAGCAGGTTCCCGACATTGCTCCACGCTGCCACGTGATGGCGCCATTGACGCCTGGTCCAACAAAATCCGAAGCTGTGTGGGGCTTGTCTGCTGCTGGCCTGGCCCTCTGGGCAGGGGCACCGCGACCCGGAGGGGAGCCCACTTCCTCAGACCCAGCTGCGCCAGGGGTGTCCTCTGCTGTGATGCCCAGGCTTAGCGTTTTTTCTCAGCTACCATCTTAGAGTGACAGTGTCCAGGGCCCTGTGACCACATGTCTAAAAAGCAAAGGCAATAAATCAAGCTAATATGTGTAAAACCATAATTTTTATATGATAGCAACTTGGCAAAATACCATAGATGGCTGACTTTAATGATTGTTCACGTCTGGGTGTGATGTTGATGGGTTGGCGTTGTTTGCATGAGTTATAAAGTCATAATTCATAAACTGTTATTTATTCTGCAAAATTTATTTTTCCTGCCTTCGCTTTAGCAAAACCACTAATTATGTTGAGATAATGAGATTTTCACAGATTTATGTTCAAATGATAGGAAAGCCAAGTTAGACTTTTCTTGAATCATCCAAATAGTTGTTTTATGTACATATATTATATTTTAAAATTCAATTTGGAGAAGGTTTGCTCTGCTGAGGTGGTAATCACTGGAATCATTACTTAAATTCCTTTTTTTTTTTTTTTTTGAGTGGAGTCTCCAGGCAGTTGCCTAGCCTGGAGTGCAGTGGCGTGATCTCGGCTCACTGCAACCTCTGACTACTGAGTTCACGCAATTCTCCCACCTCAGCCTCCTGCGTAGCTGGGATTACAGGAGTGCGCCACCACGCCCAGCTAATTTTTGTATTTTCAGTTGAAACGGTGTTTCACCATGTCGGCGAGGCTGGTCTTGAATTCCTGGCCTCAAGTGATCCTTGCACCTCGGCCTCCCAAAGTGCTGGTATTACAGACGTGAGCCACCGTACCCGGACTTATTACTCCAACTCTTCAGGCAATATTTAGGTTTGGAAATCAATCACAAATTGTACATAATGTGATCAAATAGTGCCATGGGTCACCTGTGATAAAGTTCCATTTGTGTGGAAAACATTGCAAAATATTTTATTTTGTTTTGTTTTGTTTTGTTCTCAGCTCACTGCAACCTCTGTTCCTGGTTCAAGCGATTCTCCTGCCTCAGCCTCCCGAGTAGCTGGGATTACATGTATGTACCACCATGCCCAGCTAATTTTTGTATTTTTAGTAGAGATGGGGTTTCATCATGTTGGCCAGGATGGTTTTGATCGCTTGACCTCGTGATCCACCTGCCTCGGGCTCACAAAGTGCTGGGATTACAGGTGTGAGCCACCGTGCCCGGCCGCAAAATACTTTAATACTTTGATTTCATAATGAAAATTTTCATCACCTTTGTGGGTGGTGGTTTCCACTCAGTCTCACTGTCCTTTTACAGCAATATCTAGCTCAACAGCCATGTACACAGGAGGGAAACGGTATTACACACCCCTATAGAGGAACAGAGGAAGAGAGGGCTACACTGCGGTCTGCAGCTCCTGGGGTCGATGCCAGTGTTCCTGTTCACTTTGCCTGCTGACTTGCTTATGCAGGGAATGTCGTTTCCCTGTGTTTGTTCAATTTTCTTATTGTGATGTTATCTTCAGGGATGTTAATTTTTTGTTTTTGATTTTCTGTGAGAAATTTTCTATTTGCTGTGTCATGCACTGAAAAGCTATCTTCTGTCTGGGACCAAATGGATATTAGGCATGGAGATTTCCACAACTCAAGACAGGTGTAAATTCAGACTCCAAACTTGTATGTGGCAAGCAGGATTCTAACATGGCCCCAAGAATCCTGCCCCCAGTGTAAAGTCCCTATACAATTCCTTCCTATTTAATGTGTGCAGAATCAGTGACTATGATAGGATGTCACTCCTGTGATTGTCACAATTCAGTTGATGTTGGGTTAATCAAGAGGGAGACTATCCAGGTTATGCTGGGTGGGCCTGGCCCACAGAGAAGCCTTTAAAAGGAGGTGAAGCTTCGTGGTGACGTGGCCCAGAAGATAGCAAACTGTCATGTTGCAGACTGTTTGTGGGGTCTAATATGGTTTGGAGCTGTGTCCCCACCCAAATCTCAGGTGGAATTGTACTTGGAGGTGGGGCCTGGTGGGAGGTGATTGGATCATGGGGACCATTTCTCATGGTTTGACACCATCTCCTTCTTGCTGTCTTCACCATATTGGGTCCTCACAAGATCTGGTTGTTTAAAAGTGGATAGCAGCCAGGCACAGCAGCTCACACCTGTAACCCCAGCACTTTGGGAGGCTGAGATTGGCAGATCACGAGGATAAAAGTTCGAGACCAGCCTGACCAACATGGTGAAACCCTGTCGCTATTAAAAACACAAGAATTAGCGGGTCATGGTGGTGCATGCCAGTAATCCCAGCTACTCAGGAGGCTGAGGCAGGAGAATCATTTGAACCTGGGAGGTGGAGGTTGCAGTGAGCCGAGATCACGCCACTGCACTCAGCCTGGGCGACAGAGCGAGACTCTGTCTCAAGAAAAAAAAGAAAAAGTGAATAGCACCTCCCGCCTCATCTCTTGCCCCTGCTCTAGCCATTAAGACATGCCTGCTTCCCCTCCACCTTCTTCCCTGATTGTAAGTTTCCTGAGGCCTTCCCAAAGCTGAGCAGATGGCAGCATCATGCTTCCTGCACAGCGTATGGTACCATGAGCCAATTAAACCCCTTTCCTTATAAACGACTCAGCCTCTGATAATTTCTTTATAGCAGTGTGAGAGGAGATTAACGCATAGTCCATGTGGCCAGCACCAAGCATGGTCTCCAGAAGCTGAGACAAGTCCCAGGTTAGCCTACAGCTAGCAAGAAAGTGGGGACTCCAGTCTTGGAACTGCAAGACATAACTGAATCTTGGAGCTTGCACACTGAATTTTGCCAGCAACCTAAATGAGCTTGGAGAGAACATGGAGTTCCAAATGATTATAGCCTGGTGAGACCCCAAGCAGAGAGTCTTAGGTTGTGCTTGGACTCCTGACTCAGAATTTCTGGGATAATAAATTTGTTTGGCCTTTGTCATGAAATTGTAGTGAGTTGCTGTGCTGCATAGAAAATTGTACAGTGTGGGGCACAGGCGGGCTTTGTTTGCTTTCCTTAGGTCCTCAGGTGGAGACTTACTTCCTGGCCATCTCTCCACGACAGTGGAGGGAGTTTCCACCACCCTTGCTTGCTCCCTGAGGCAGCCCCCAGTCAGGGACTTCAGCGAGGGCCCCTCCATTGCTGGGCAATAAGAGCAAAACTCCGTCTCAAAAAAAAAAAAAGAAAGAAAAGAAAGGAATCCTCCCACCTCAGCCTCTCAGGTAGCTGAGACTACAGGCATTTACCATCACTAATTATTTATTTATTTATTTATTTGGTAGGGACAAGGTCTCACTATGTTACCCAGGCTTGTCTTGAACTCCTGGCCTTCAAGAAATCCTCCCATCTCGGCCTCCGGAAGCGCTAGGATTATTGGCATGATCTACTGCATTTGGCCTGCCTGTGTTTTTTCATATAACTTTTA
>NW_016107977.1:266885-269389 GCF_001604975.1 Cebus imitator | reverse complement strand
AAAAAAAAAAAAAGAAATGGGATTGGTTTTTGTGTTTTGATCGTGTGTCCTGAAAACCAGCTGAATTCACTTCTTAGTTCTGATAGTTGTTTTTAATTACTTGAGATTTTTACATAGACAATCACATCATTTGCAAATAGGAGTGGTTTTTCTTTCTTTCCTTTCCCTACGTATGCCTTGTATTGCATTTTCTTGCCTATTGTCTTATTGAAGTGGCTAGAGCTTCCAGTACCATACTGAATAACAGTGGGGAGAACAGTCTACACGCCTTCTTCCCAGTCTTGGGGGGAAAGCATTCAGTTTATCAACATTAAGTAGATGGCAGCTGTAGGGTTTTTATAGATTACATTGATTGATTTCAAATGTCGAACCAGGCTCGCAAGTCTGGATTAAATCCCACTTGGTGATGGTATATAATTATTTTTATTCTTTGTTGGATTGCATTTTATAATTTTTTAGAAGATTTTTGCATCTAAATTCATGAGAGGTGTTGGCCTATGGTCTTTGATATCGTTCGGCTCTTTGTTCCAACCCAAATCTCATGCTGAATTGTAATCCCAGTGTTAAAGAAGGGGCCTGGTGGGAGGTGATTAACTCAGAGAGGTTGGTTTCTAATGGGTAGCACCAGCGCCCTAGTGCTATCTCATGATTAGAGTTCTCTGATGAGATCTGATTGTTTGGAAGTATGTGAGCACTCTCCCCTTCACTTGCTTTTTCTCCCGCTGGCCGCGTGAAGATGAGCCTTTTTCTACTTCACCTTCTGCTGTAAGTTTTCTAATGCCTCTCCAGTAGAAGCCTGTACAGCCCACAGACCTGTAAGCCAATTAATCTTTTCTTTATAATTTACGCAGTCTCGGGTATGTCTTTATATCATGTGAGAACGGATTAATGCAATCTTCTTTCTTTGTATCGTCTTTGTTTAGCTTTGCCATCAAGGTAATACTGGCATGGTAGCTCACTTCTGTAATTCCAGCACTTTAGGAAGCTAAGGCCAAGGATTGCTTGAAAGCAGGAGTTTGAGATCAGCCTGGGCAACACAGTGAGGCTCCATTTCTACCAAATATATATATTCTCACTCTCTACCATATATATATACAACATATACTATATTTTACTATGTATACATAGTAAAACTAGTGTTATTTTTAAATGCTTGGTAAGATACTCCAATAAGACCTAGAGATTTCTGAGTGTTTTTGAATTATAAATTCAATTTATTTAATGGTTATAGGACTATTCAGATTATCTATTCCATCATAGTGAGAGTAGTAGTTTGTGAATTTCAAGGAATTAGTCTATCTTTTCTAAGTTGCTAAATCTGTGAACATAAAGTTGTTTGTAATATTTACTTATTATCATTTTAATGGGCCCAGGATGTGTAGCAATATTTTCTATTTATTTATTTAGCTGAAAAAAGTGTGCATGATATAGCGATTTTTCTATTTCGTTCCTGTTATTGGTGATTTGTGCCTTCATTCTTTTTATATTTATTGGTTTTGCTAGCGGTTTATCAATTCTATTGATTTTTTTAAGAGCAAGTTTTTTGTTTTATTGATTTTATTTTTTGTCTTCAATTTATTGATTCCTGCACTTGTTAGTTTCTTTCTTCTGCTTGCTTTGGTTTTGTCTTGCTCTTTGTACATTTTTGAAGAAAGATCTCAGAAGTATTACATTGAAACTTTTCCTATTTTCTACTGCGATCATTTAATGGTTTACATTTCATTCTCAACATTGCTTTATATGCAGTCCATAAATGTCATATATTAGGTTTTTATTTTATTAAGTTCTATGTATTTTTTCCTTTGAGACTTCCTTTTACTCATAGATTATTTAAATGTTTAATTTCCAAGTGCTTAGAGATTTTCTTGTTATGTAACTGTAATTGATTTTTTAGTCTATTTCAATTATAGTCAGAGAACAAACTTTACATTATTTCAATTTTTAAAAATTTATTGTTCTGATGCAGTGGCTCATACCTCTCATCCCAGCACTTTGGGAGACAGAGGTGGGAAGATTGCTAGAGACCAGGAGTTCAAGATCAGTCTAGACAGTATAGCCAGACCTGTCTCTATAAAAAAAAACTTTTTTGAAATTAGCCAGGCATGGTGGTGCACACCTATAGTCCTAACTACTTGGAAGGCTGAGGTGGGAAGAATGCTTGAGTCTGGGAGTTTGAGGTTATGCTTCAGCCTGGACAGCAGAGGGACTCTGTCTCAAAAAAAATTTGGTTTTGGTTGATATCTGTTTTATGGCCCAGGATACAGCCACTCCTGTTGAATGTTCCATGGGTGCTTGAGAAAAAAATCATTGTACTGTTTTAGGGTAGAGTGTTCTATATACAGTCATTAGATCCTGTTGGCAAATCATTTTGTTAAGATCTTCTGTATTCTTGCTTATTTTCTGTATTGTAGTTCTTTTGGTTGCTGACAGGCAGGTGTTAGTCTCTAGCTACAACTATAAACTTGCCTATTTCTTTCTTTCATTCCTTTTTTTTTTTTTTTTTT
>NW_016107977.1:250691-265875 GCF_001604975.1 Cebus imitator | reverse complement strand
TCTGGAATAGTACCAATGCCAGGGTGGAAAGATCTCTGGGTCTTATTGATGAACATAAAGATTTCAGTGGCTGGGCGCAGTGGCTCATGCCTGTAGTCCTAGCACTTTGGGAGGCCGAAGTGGGTGGATCACCTGAGATCAGGAGTTCAAGACCAGCCTGGCCAACACGGCAAAATCCTGTTTCTACTAAAAATACAAAAATTAGCCAGGCACAGTGGCACATGCCTATAATTCCAGCTACTCGGGAGGCTGAGGCAAGAGACTCACTTGCAGTTAGCTGAGATTGCGCCACTGTACTCCAGCCTGAGAGACAGAGATTCCGTCTCAACAACAACAAAAAAGAGATAAAATAAATAAACTAAAATAAAATAAAATAAAATTTTTGTCAAACAATTCCAACATCTGATTCATCTCACTGTGGTTATCAGTTGATTGCTTTTCTCATTTAAGTTGCAATTTTTCTGGTTCTTGGTATGACAGATGACTTTCTATTGTGGCCTGGAATTTTGGGTCTTATGTTAGGAAACTCTAGGTCTTATTTAAAATTTTTATTTTGGTAGGCAACTACCCTGCTTAGGTTTAGCAATGCAGGTGTGACCTACTTTTGTAGGCTGTGGTTACAATAACGTCTAATTTTCAAAGACTTTGCTGTACTTTTTTAGTCTGCTTGATTTTTCTCATGAGCCTGGGCACTCCTACTGGTCTCTGCAGGTACTAATTAAGGGAGCAGAAGGAGTTTCCTCAGACATGCAGCCTGGTGCTTCCTAGGTGAAGGAAGTATGTCTCCAGCCACAGAGGGGAAGAGTGCTTCCTAGGCTAGGCGCTTGTGGTGAGGGCACTTCCTCCTCGATAATACCACCCATTGTCTGGTATATTTATCTCAGTGTCAGTCTCAAGGGAGGAAAGGGAGTCACAGTCTTGCAGAGACAAAGAAGTTTCCCAGGCTGGGGGCTTGTTATGGTGGGATCCTCTTTGCTGATCCCCCTGACCCCCAAGCTGCATGGTTTCTGCAGCTGAGGAAGGGAGTCTCAGACCTGATGGGGAAGGAGAGCACTTCGCCCGGCAGCCGAGTGCCTGCTGGGCTCGTGACGGATCTCCCTTGCCAGTTCTGCTGCCCTTGCCTGGTGTTGTCAGTGGGACTCCAGCTCCCACCAGGGGAGAAATGAGCCCAACTCGGCCACCCTCTGCTGCTGGCAGAAACACTAAGCCTAGGTCATCATTTTCTGTCTGGGAAGGAGTCGCGAGGTGCCCACCTTGGTGTTGTTTGTCCGGCTCTGTGGCCCAAGCAGTTTGCCTTCATCTTACAGCCTTTCCAAGTGCTCCGTGGTTGTGTTTTATGTGATTTCCAGGGTATATCTAGTTGGGAAAACCAAGAGGAGACGAGTTTAAACTATCTTGTTTGGACAGAAAGTTCAGCTCTGATTATTATGGTTTGAAACCACTAAATTAGGGGGCAATTTGTTACACAGCCAGAATAACTGGGACGCTCTTTAAGAAAAAACTTCCTACTTTCGTAAATACATTAAACAAAACCGTGCAAGCATGTTGCTAGGGCCATTTCCAGGGTGGAAAGGTCCTGGCCAGGGGAGGGTCCCTGAGTGGAAACTCATCGGCTTCTTGGTGGACCTGCACTGTCTGTGGCTTATGTTTGCACAGCAGCAGTGAGCCATTCTGCCAGGGCCTTTGCAGGGACTGAGAGGTAAAATATAGAAAGTTCCAGCACATGGGTGGTGCTTGGCAAATTACTGCCCTCTCTTTTGCTCTATGCAGTTTTTAAGTTACAGCTGTAATTAAGTATTTTTTATCCATGGAGTACATTTTTACTACTCTCAAGTAATTCTCTATTTTCATTAAGTCCCAAATTAAGCTGAGATCAATATCCCTGAGTGTGAAGGATCAGGGTCATTTGCAGGCCATGTGGCATGTTCCTAGTGCACATTATAGCCCGTCTCTACTAAAATACAAAAATCAGCCAGGCATGGCGGCATGCACCTGTAATCCCAGCTACTCAGGATGCTTAGGCAGGAGACTTGCTTGAACGCGGGAGGCGGAGGTTGCAGTGAGCTGAGATTGCACCACTGCCCTCCAGCCTGGGTGACAGAGCAAGACTCCATCTCAAACAAAAAAAAAAAAAAAAAAAAAAAAAAACAAAAAAAAAAAAAAAAAAAAAAAAAAAAAAAAGAAAGTATACACATTAGATGCAGGTAGTAGGTGTAGACAGTAAGGTGTTTGTTGGTGGTGGGCTACAGGCAGACAGAGTGTAGACCGTATAATACAAGAAGTAGGTGTACACAGCAGGAGGTCACTGTGGGTGGTGATGAAGGCCCACAGGAGTGGGGTGAATTCTGAGAACACAGCATGCCAATTCTGTGCTATTTTACCCTCATCACATTTTAAATTTGTGATTAGAAATAAAATTATTAATAATTCAGTAACAAAACAAATGGTGCTTCTCTGCACACTCTTGTATGTATTTGCCTTCTTCCCCTTTTATGTAGCCTGCTGAGTAAGCTGGGTGTGTTGTATAGTGTGTCGCATAGCTGGGTCATTGTCCAGGGTTATATTGGCCAAGACCATAACCAAAGCCTGCTTTCTGGAATAGTACCAATGCCAGGGTGGAAAGATCTCTGGGTCTTATTGATGAACATAAAGATTTCAGTGGCTGGGCGCAGTGGCTCATGCCTGTAATCCTAGCACTTTGGGAGGCCGAGGTGGGTGGATCACCTGAGATCAGGAGTTCAAGACCAGCCTGGCCAACACAGCAAAATCCTGTTTCTACTAAAAATACAAAAATTAGCCATGCACAGTGGCACATGCCTATAATTCCAGCTACTCGGGAGGCTGAGGCAAGAGAATCATTTGAACCTGGGGGGCAGAGGTTGCAGTTAGCTGAGATTGTGCCACTATACTCTAGCCTGGGAGACAGACAGAGATTCCATCTAACCAAAAAGAAAAAAGAGAGAGAGAGATTTCAGAACCTAGATCTTCTTCCTCTTGCTCCTCAAAGTCACTGCCAGTGAGGCCCAGATGCTCTGAGTGAGGGACCCCGCTCAGGACCTGGACCTCGCAATCCTTGTGCTGGCTGCAACCCAGGGTGCTGTCAGAGCAAGAAGAGCCCAGGACAGGTGAGAGCCAGCTCTGCCCAGGGCACTGGTAGTGAGACAGGGGCAACGATTAAACCTTGGTGCCAAGATCTACAGCCTCCTCAGTGAGCTTCTCCAGGCTTCTCAGCAGAGAGGGCAGTATCCCAGCAGTTCCTCCAGGCCTGGCTGTGCCACTCAGGCGTGAGGGGCAGGGCTTGCTGGACAGGGGCCAGGATGGACCTTGCCTCCAACCCAAGGCCGATACCCTGCTGCTGTGGAGGGGAGATTAAGAGGTCACTTTGGTCACCTACCAGAAGACGACCGCACTTCGGTCACTCCTTGGGACGCCCAAGCAGCAGCTCTGCTCTTAGCCACCTATGGTGGGGTTTCTTCTCAGTCTTCCTCTCTGGGTTTCATGCTTTCAAAGTTTGGTAACACTTCTGGAGTTCTGTGTTTTGGAGTTTTACAAGATTTACAGCCATGTCTGAGTCCTCGGATGCATTAAACAAAATGAATCTGCTAGGGTCGTTTCTTCTCTAAAATGCTCATCTCAAGAACTCTTCCAGGATTTTATTTTCACATCTAATGAAGAACAATGGGCAATGTTTCAACAATCAGATTTTCAAAAGAATTCACTCAAATTATGCCATGTCTTTAACATGAGCTCCTCCACTCTCTTCTT
The DNA here is from genome assembly GCF_001604975.1 of Cebus imitator. Lineage (NCBI taxonomy): Eukaryota > Metazoa > Chordata > Mammalia > Primates > Cebidae > Cebus > Cebus imitator. The sequence continues at coordinate 262,110 of NW_016107977.1, read as the reverse complement.
ATGGGGAGAACACAATTACTAAACTCTGTCAGAGTTAAAAGTGGGTATTTTGTGGTTTGCTTACAAAAAGTGTGGTTTTATTATATTTTTAACTATGCAAGCCTCAAGAAAAAGCAGAAGCAGGGAGAGATGACTGAGCCGTGACTGGTCACTGCAAGCGTCACGAGGCAGCAAGAGGACCCTGTGCTTCCTGACTCCGTGGGACCCTCAGCTTCCTCTTCCTTCACTGACTCCAGAGAGACCCCTCAGAGACCAGGACCACCTTTCAGACCCCTCTGTCCATTCAGCAGCACTAATGATGTCCGGGCCTGTTACAGACACCCATGATAGTGGAGTATGAGGCTTGGTAAACATTTGTCAAAACAATATCAAGCGCATGTATGCACGGCATCAAATTCACCCGGTCCTGGCAGCCACCACAGCTCCCGGTCCCTGTGAGCACACAGAGGTGGGTTTTCCCATCTTAGGTGTAAGGCCTTGGCAGAGCTGGGGTTACACATCAAGTTTGAGCTGCATTTGCTTCAGGGAGATGAAGGCCCATCCCTTTCTGGAGTCAGGGAGAGAGGGCAGTGTCTGAGCATGGGTGCTGGGCACGGCCTGGAGAGAAGGGAGGACAGGCACAGCTGTGACCAGTGGCTGAGCGGAACCCAGGCAGCCCTGAGGGGGCCCAAGGCCGCTGAGCCCTGGCTCTCCCACCCACAGAGCTGAGCCACACCCTAGTGGGCACGGATTTTGTACCTGGTGTGGAACAGGCTTGTAGGGGTGGACAGGGAGCAAGTCCCTGATAATATTGACCTGCTAGGACCCCCAGGGGCAGTGCCCCCCATCCAGGGCGTGTGCTTTCATGCTTTGCTCTCCTTTTCAGGAGAAGGACTTACCGTCAGCACTAGGCCAAGCGTCTGCTGCTTTGGGTGCAGAGCAAGTAGGGTGGCTTTGTCCCCAGGTATGTTCTCCATATAAAACCGAAACTTCTCATCCATTTTCCTCCTGGCTTTTGAAAAGCTCAGACACAGCATCAAATGGCACACGTACAATTATTTTGTGCACAAAAGTGGTCCTGCCAAAGCTGGGGTGACCCGCAGCCCAGTGTCTGCTCACTGGGGTTGTGCTTGACCAGCACTGGAGGTGATCCCAGGGTAGGGGCTGGACCAGTCTGGGTGCAGAGCCAGAAGTGGGCGGTGAGGCCTGCAGGGGACACGCTTCCCTCAGCTCCCCTCTCCTCTGAGACATGGGAGAATGGGTTGGGGGAGGCTGGGGTCCAGCGAGCCGAGGCCCACACCGTGGAGGTGTGACACCTCTCGATGCCAAATGAACCAACGATTCCCTAAGTACTGACCCCCTCTCCTCACTCAAGACATGGTAACTATGCCCTTGAGCCCCTAGGAGCCCGAGGCATGAATCAAGACCTGCCTGCTCCCTCTGCCCTTGACAATTCATGGAGCTCTCTAGGGAAAGTGCATTTTTAATATTTGCAGATGTTTGCTGGTAGTCCTAGCACGTGGTTACAATGACCAAGTGGGATGCCTTCCTCCCAATACGAGCCCCCAGAGCCTCACACTGAAACCTAGTCTGCCTCCAATTTTTGCTCTGGGAGAGACGTGCTTCTCTGGGGGCAGGTCTGCAAGCTCTCGAGAATGAACCTGGCAGCTTCATGGTGCACTAAGCTGCACTTGGGAGCTTGGGCAGAGCCTGGTGGTCCTCAGGCAGCCCTTGGGAGCTGTGTTGGTGGGAGCCCCTTCTGTGCACACGTCTTCTTTGGTCCTGGGGTGCAGTAGAAAGATCAGGGGTCTAGTCTTACAGAAGAGAAATGATATGCACGTGACACCCTGTCCACTGAGCTTGTCAAGCATGGTCCCCAGTCTCTGGGCCTACCCTGGCCCTAGAAGTAGGGAAGGAAGAGGGCCGTGACCCAGGGCAAAGATACCAGATGTGACATAGAGCAGCAGGGGCCTGGAGGAAGCTAGAGGACAGAGGGAAGGGACTGCGAGTTGTACCGCCGGAAGACAGGTCTCTGGCTGGCCTTGGCCAACCCAGCTCTTCCCCACCTGCTGATGGATCTGAGAATCACAGTAGAATGTACTGAGCATACACCCTCCTGAGATAAAGACTTGCTGCCCGGAACAGCCTGGGCAACGTTCTCGTCCCTCCTACAACAGGACATCCCAAGTCCCTTGTGCTTAGCGATCCCAGTCACTCGCACTTTATAAAACCCAGGATGGAGGATTTGGGTTCTCTCAACTGTGTGATGTGGGACACACAGTGATGAGACTCCGTCTGCCCCTGCAGCCTTCCTGAGCCTTAGAGGACTGGCTCACCATGAATCCTAGCAATAAATTCCATCCTGTCCAAATACCAGACACTCAACTAATAAATGTTTAAAATGTTAGAATAAAGCGACCTGTGTCTATGGAGGACTGTGCCCAAATTTGTCACAATAAAGGCAGCAAGTCAGCTAGCCTCAAACCTTGATCATGGCAGCAATACCTTAAGCCTTAAATTAGGAAGCATTCTACAGTTTACAAAGGACTCCCCCATGTCTTAGGACTTCTTACCAAAACAGAGGGCTACGTGGGGCTTTTACAGCTATGGGCAATGAAAGCCAACATGCCCAAAGCCCCACCGCTCTGCACAGCAGGGTCTGCACGGAGCCCAGTTCCCCTCCTAGCACAGAGCAGATTCAAAGAAGGTCCACACGTCTCACGTCCTGTGACACAAGGGCAGGCGGGCAGCCAGATGGGCCACAGAGATGAGAAGTCACCCCCCACCCCGACACCACAGGGCAGCCACGGCCGCTCCCCCACTCCATTCAGGGGCTCAGCTCTGGCCTGGCCCCAATGTTCACTTTTAATCCTGATTTAGGATGCTCCAAAATGCAGGCCGCTAAGCCTGGGGGATGGAGCGAGAATAATAACGTTTGGGCTTAATGTGAAGTGAATTCTTTCCACTCTTTGAGGTCTGGAGATTGCTAATGGCACATTTACTGACATGAGCTCCCTCGGTCTCTGTTTTTGCAGAAGGTTCCGAGGCCATCCACTTTTAGAAGCAGCCTGACCCCAACCCAAAGAAGAACCCTCCCGCCAAGCTTTCCAGCCGGGGCTTTTCTTTGGGTGCTGTTAACATGAGACTCTTCTCTTCACTGGCCTCAAACCACCAAAGACTTTTTGTTCCCTGACAGACCAACTTACACTTTTTTTCTTTGTTTGTTTTGTGTTTTTAATTTTATTTTTATTTTTCCCGGGGAGCAGCGCACTGGGGCGGAGCCAGGCCAGGTGGGGGGGGGCGCCTCCCCCCACCCGCCACCCCACCCAACAATTTACACATTTTTAAGGGGGAAAACTATAGGGCAACATGAAGTGGGAGAAGGGAGGAGAGGCACAGACAGGCAGAGAGAGAGCAATAGAGAGATAGAGAGGAAGACACAGACGGGAAGAGATTTAGGCACAGATATCTGTTGGCAAAAATGATGCCCTTAGTGAAAATCAGTGGCCCCTGCTACTAACCAGACATGGTGAATATTTGACTACACAGCCCGAGCCACCTTGTCTGACCCACGGCAGTCGGAGCTGATCCGTTAGAGCTCTTTATCTGCTGCTCCCAGTTGGCCTCAATGTCTTTCCCACAGAGCACCAGGCAACCACAACTGTGTATCCAGCAGGTAGCTCTCTCAGAGCAGTCATTTTATTCTTCCTGGTCAGTGTTTACATGCATGTCCCCCTGGCAGAAGGTGAGCTCCTTGCTGGCTGGAATCCTGTCTTTCAAACTGAAACTGAGCTGGTGTTTCTGGAGCAGATGACATCAGTCATTAGGGCTCATTCTTTCTGAACCAACCCTCCTGCCCCCGCCCCAAGTTCAGTGCCTCTCTCAGAAGTAGATGATGAAAAAGTGCACTTTGACTTTTCATACATGTAGCCGCTTGCCGTCTTTATCAGTGGGCAAGTATTCTTTGTCCATTTAATTTTTTCTTTTCTTCACAAAATTTTGAAAAAGAAAATGAATAGCACTTAAAATCTCACCACCCTGAGATAAATACATTGCCATTTTTGTGACTACATTTTCTCACATTTCATAAAGCAGATGCACGTGCACACACACACAACACACACACATACACACACAGATTTACAGTGATTGACTCATATCATGCATGCATTAAAAAAGATTAAAACACCTTTCTAAATTCAGACATTTTTCTTTTGAACTCATCTCTTTTCCTTCAAAGCCCCACTTTCCTCAAGCACTAATCTTGTAATCTATTATGGGCTTCTAGTTAAACATAGTGGATCAGAAATATGCATTAACCTCTGCTTTCTCCCAAAGCCCCACTAAAATGTCAGCAAATGGATGGCAAAAGCATTATCCCTGAAGGACAAGGGGATCAGTAGAACACTAGACACTACTTGAGAAATGCCCATGACACTTAGGAACCTGGAAAGCAGGCAGAGCGACCAGAGTAGGAAGAGCTGAGCCCTAACTGCCTTCAGAGAGAAGCTGATAACACACAAGCTGACTTTCCTGTGATGATCTAGAGGTCAATATTTGGGGCCATCCAATATCCCTTGGGAAAATGTAAAAACAGGAGCAGTTGCAAGTCAGCCTAAAAGACAGTTAAGTCTCCATGTCCCCTTCCTCACCCACCCCCCAAGTGGCTTCCCTTCACTATCCTGATAGATGACAGAGTTCACTTTCTGTAGAGATTGAATTGTAGGTCTGGGGTGGGGCACACACAGCCAGGGTTACAAGTACCTTTCTGAACACAGACGTAAGTGGATGTGAGATGTGTAGACCTGCTCCTTGCATAGCTTTGGGAACCTTGGAAGTCAGATTTCTTCTCCCATGGAAGAGGCAGGAGGATTCTTCTCTGCAGGAACTACTTTATAGACAAGATATATAGATACTGGCAGGCCCCCCAAATACCAGGTTCATGCCAGACCCCCCTTCACTGAACTTGCCAGTCAGGAACACTCAGAGAGTTCCTACTCTTAAGTAAAAGAAAATTTGAGAAAATCCCCCAACAGGAAAAACAGGCCAAAGCAAATCAAGTGAAAAAGAACTCAAACAAAAACAAGGCAGAAAGCAGAAGAAACATTTAAAAATATATAATTAATACCTTTAGAGAGACAAGAAGGATATTACCTGTATGATACGTGGTCAGATATTATTTAAAAAGAAAATTTAGAGTGAAAAACAATAACTCCTGGAAATTTATAACTAATTAGCCAAATTCAATTTAAGGAATAGCAGGAAAAGTTAAGGTAGTATCCTGGAAGACATAATCAGAAGATGAAGCAAAGGAAGTTAAAAGATTTTTAAATATCAAGAACAACAATTTAGGAGGCCCAACATCTGAAGAAGAATAGGAGTTCCAGAAAGAAAAAGCAGAGGAAATTGGAAAACAAAAGGGGAGGGATCCAAGAAATAACATAATAATATTTCCTAGAATGGAATAACATAATTCTCCGAAGTGAAAGGACACATCAAGAACTGACCACAGTAGATTTTTTAAACATTAAGGTACACCATATTGAAATTTTAGTACACAAGAGAGAGTAATAATTTCCAGAGAGAAAAAAATTAATTACATTAAAAAGATTATAAATTAGAATGGCCTGACACTTCTCAACAGAACATTGAAAGCTAAATTTAATGGAGCTATTCCTTCAGTATTTTGAGAAAAATGATTTCCAGCCCAAAATTTTATATCAAGCCAAACTATCCATCTTATATGAAAGTAAAATAACATTTTCAGATGTGCCATATCTCAAAAAAATTACTTCTCATTTCTTCTTTATCAAAAAAATATTCAGTGCTATGATATTTAATACTGAGTGTCAACTTGATTGGATTGAAGGATGCAACATTGATCCTGGGTGTGTCTGTGACTGTGTTGTCAAAGGAGATTAACGTTTGAGTCAGTGGAGTGGGGAAGTCAGACCCACCCTTAATCAGGTGGACATTATCTAATCAGCCACCAGCAAATATAAACCAGGCAGAAAAATGTGAAAAGGAGAGGAGGGCCTCGCCTCCCAGCCTACATCTTTCTCCCATACTGAATGATTCCTGCCCTCAAACATCGGACTCCCGAGTTCTTCAGTTTTGGGACTTGGACTTGAACTGGCACTCCTTGCTCCTCAGCTTGCAGACAGCCTATTGTGGGACCCTGTGATCATGTAAGTTAACACTTAATAAACTCCCCTTTATATATGTATCCTTTTAGTTCTGTCCCTCTAAGAGAACCCTGACTAATACAAGTGCCAAGTGAGGAGGCAAACCAAGAAGGAGGAAGACATGGGGGATCCAGAGAAAAGAGAAAGAGGTGAGGGGGAATCTCAGGAAGACAGTCAAGACAAGTGCTACAGCTTCGTAGCCAATCTAGAGAGTAATCGGAGAGAAGCAGGTTGCTGCCAAGAAAATGGAATGCATGTGTCACCAATTTGACAATATTCAGAGTTAGGTTACAGGTCTGGCATAGAGTTTAGAGATAAGTTAATAATACAAACAAAACTAATTAAATGAAGGAAATCTCAGCAAGTATCAACTTCAGGAAAAACAAAAAGCTGAAAGGAAATTATAGGAACACCATATGAATTATAAGTAAATTATTCCATAGTGAAGAGAACACCAAATATTCATTTACTCCAGAACTATGACATCACCCCATGAAGACTGCAGGAGAGGAAGTATGGTTAGAGGGAGTGGTGAGGGCTAATGTACAATATCTATATCTTTGCCTTCTTTAATAAAAAGCTGTGGCCAGATGCAGTGGCTCATGCCTGTAATCCCAGCACTTTGGGAGGCTGAGGCAGGTGAATCACGAGGTCAGGAGTTCAAGACCAACCTGGCAAAGATGGTGAAACCCTGTCTCTACTAAAAATACAAAAACATTAGCCAATCATGGTGGCAGGTGCCTATAATCCCAGCTACTTGGGAGGCTGAGGCAGAGAATTGCTTGAACCCAGGAGATGGGGGTTGTAGTGAGCCAAGATCATGCCACTGCACTCCAGCCTGGGTGAAAGAGCAAGATTCAATCTCAAAAATAAATAAATAAATAGTAAATAAATAATGTCTACAATTGAAAAACCAAGAAATAATATAAAATGTATGTTATTTAGAATCTGGAGGTAAATACCAAAAAAAAAAAAAAAAGAAAAGAAAATGATTATCTCAATGAACAGGAGATGAAGGAGGAAAAGTTAAGGCTGGGGCTAACAGTTTTATTGTGGGTCTTATAACTGGTTGGCACATGTGTATCATTTTGCTAAATGTTAAGACTAAAATTGGCCAAGTGAGGTGGCTCATGTCTGTAATCTCAGCACTTTGGGAGGCCAAGGCAGGAAGATTGCTTGAGCCCAGGAGTTCGAGACCAGGCTGGGCAACATAGGGAGACCCTGTCTCTAATTTTTAATTTTCATTTTTTCTAAAAATAAAATATATAGAAAATTAAAAAAATTTAAACTAGAATTAAAACATAGACTTACTGTATGCCCATCTCTACTTTTCTCAATGTTCAAATAAACGCACCATACATTAGAAGATAGATTGATAGATGTAATATTTTTGTAAAGGAAAACATGCATAATAAAGACATCAGCCAGGCGCGATGGTTCATGCCTGTAATACCAGCATTTTGAGAGGCTGAGGCAGGTGGATCACCTGAGGTCAGGAGTCTGAGACCAGCATGTCAAAACCCCGTCTCTACTAAAACTACAAAAATTAGCCAGGTGTGGTGGCACACACCTGTAGTCCCAGCTAGTTGGGAAGCTGAAGCAGGAGAATCACTGGAACCTGGGAGGTGGAGGTTGTAGTGAGCCGAGATCACGCCACTGTACTCTACCTTGGGTGACAGAGTGAGACTCCATCTGAAAAAAGAAAAGAAAAAGATATTGATATAGAGAGATGCCTATACCTATATATGTTTTGTTTTAAAAAATATTACATCATACTATGTACACTCTCTATACCTTATCTTCATCTTGCTTCATGCTTTCCATAGAAATATATCACGGAAATCCTTCCACATTAACTGGTATAGAACCAACTGTTTTAAATGGTTATATATTATTCCACGGTGTGCATACACCACAATTTATTCTACTGTTTTTCCTTTGAAGAGCACTGACTTTGTTTCCAGTTTTGTGGAGTTTTTTTTTTTTTTGCCACTACAAACAATCATTGAAAATATTGAGAGTAATGGTATCAGTATGACATACAGTTTAGAGATAAGTTAACATCCTTGAAAGTATATTTTTATGTATTACAGCTTTAATTTTTAATTAATAAATTCCCAGGATAGGAATTGCTGGTAAGAGTATGTGTACTTTAATACCTATTGTGAGATTGATTTCCTAAAAGTATTCCAGCAATGAATGAAAATATATATTTTGTCAAGGTCTCCTTTTACATTCTTCAGTAAAATTTTATTGTTTTCTTCTTATAGACCTTACACGCTTCTTTCCAGGCTTGTTACCCAGTGTTTTATTGTTCCTTTTGCATCATGGTGGGAATTATTTTCTAATTGACTGTGCTTGAGGATAGAAAACCTGTTATTTTATTCCTGTTGACCTAGTATCTGGCAACCTTACTGAATCCTCTTCTTGATTTGAATAGTTTGCTTGCTAGTTTCCTGGCTTTTTATGGGCAGATAGTTTTCTTTTCCTATTCCTTCTTGATAGTCATGCTACTTCTCTCTTTCTCTCTCTCTTTTTTTTTTTTTTTGTCTTACCATATTTCTGCATTGGTTAGAACCTCCAGGAAAGGGCTGGGTGCAGTAGCTCATGCCTGTAATCCCAGCACTTTGGGAGGCTGAGGTGGGTGGATCACCTGAGGTCAGGAGTTCAAGACCAGCCTGGTCAACATGGTGAAAACGTCTCTACCAAAAATACAAAAATTAGCCGGGCATTGTGGTAGGCACCTATAATCCCAGCTACTCAGGAGGCTGAGGCAGGAGAATCACTTGAATCCAGGAGGTGGAGGTTGCAGTGAGTGGAGACAGTACCATTGCACTCCATCCTGGGCAACAGAGCAAGACTTTGTCTCAAAAAAAAAACAACAACAACAACAAAAAAAACCTTCAGGAAAACATTGAATAATTATAGAGATAGCAAGCATCTTTATCCTGTACTTGATCTTTATGAAACTTTTTCTAATAGTTCACCAATTATCGTGGATGCCTGCAGGATGCCTCTGGGAGGTATCTGCCATTGAGCTACAGAGGGTTCCTTGTAGTCTTAAGTTGCTGAGAGTTTTTCTTTTTCTTTGTTTCTCTTTTAATAAGTAATTGTCACTAAATGTTGCCAAGTGTTTTTGAGTTTTGTTTGTTTGGTTTTGGTTGAGATTTTTCTTGTTTTTTTGTTTTTGTTGTTGTTGTTTGTTTGTTTCAATTTGATTTGATTTTTTGGCCCTACTGAGATGGACCATATGGTTTTGGCAGCTGTTGAGGTGATCACAGGGCATTTCTTTCAATCTGTTAACATGTTTAATTACATGAATGGATTTTCTAGTGTTGAGTCACCCTTGCATTCCTGAGGATAAGGTGTACCTGTGCTGATCATGTGGTATTGTTCTTTTAGAACTGCAGTAGACAACTTGTTACCATAGTCCTTTTTTTTTTTGAGATGGAGTCTCACTTTGTCACCCAGGCTGGAGTGCAGTGGCACGATCTCAGCTCACTGCAACCTCTGCCTCCTGAGTTTAAGCAGCTCTCCTGCCTCAGCCTCCGGAGAAGCTGGGATTACAGGCATGCAGCACCATGTGGAGCTAATTTTTTTGTATTTTCTGTAGAGACGGGGTTTGTCCATGCTGGCCAGGCTGGTCTCGAGCTCCTGACCTCAAGTGATCCTCTTGCCTTGGCCTCCCAAAGTGTTGGGATTATAGGCATGAGCCACTGTACTGGGCTGTTACGGTATTCTTTCTAAGTTTTGTGTCTATTTTCACCAGTGAAACCCAGACCTCTTCTGGTCTGGTTTTGGTGTTAGGATTGTTCTAGCTTCATAAGACAAGTTCGGAGCATTTCCATACTTTTGCTATGCTCTGAAACTCAAAGAAATGTTAGAACTGGACAGATGATAATCCAGGACGGGTACCAGGAGGCCCAGAGAAGGAGGCACAGGTTAGCCAAGTAACATTACACACGCATGCCATGGCCAGCACCTCAGTACTGCTGAGGACAAGAGAACGCTGTGCTTCCCAAGGAATATGGTGGGGGAGAAGGGCGGGGAGGTGGGCAAAGGCAGCATCTTAGAAGCAGGTGAGGATCGGAGTCAGTCCTGAGCTCTGAGGAACTTTGAGCAGGAACATTACCTGACCAGATCTGTATTTTTTAAAGTTACCCTTTTTTGCATAGGTGTAGACAGCTGTCGGGGAGACCACAGTACAGAGGTGGCTAGGGCATGGAGTCCCAGAGCATGAAGCCTTCTGTCTTGCTGATGTGGTACCCATCACTGAGACAGGAAACCTGGAGGAAGACCAGGTCAGGGAGATGGACCCGGAGAGGTGGGGAAGCGCAGCACTTGAAGTGCGTGTCTTCAATGGGGAGCCAGCTTGGAAGCCCCGTGTGAGGTGCTGAGAGCCCTGGAGGGGTGGTCAAGGCAGGAGGGTGCCTTTGGGGAATGATCCCATAGTAACAGAGCTGAGGTGGAGGGGGAGGTCATGCAGGGTCCAGGGAGAGGAGAGGAGGACTTGCACAGAGCCTTAAGGAACATAACAATTCCAGTTAGGTGCAAGGTGTCAGACCATGCAGGGTGTTGAGGATTTGTCTGAGGAGAAGGAGGAAAACTGGGCCAGCCTGAGGACACAGCAGCACCAATCCTCTGTGAGGCCTCAGAAAATGAGGACTGGAAAAGCTATTATGTTTAGCAGCATAGAAGGTGGGTTCCCTTCCCCAAGCTCACCACCCACAGCCTTCTCCATGTTGCCTCAGGTGACCCCATCTTTCAGGCAGTCCTGGCCCGAAGCCTTGCAACTTCCCGATGTCTGTCCTCCCCACACATCCCACATCTGTTCCTCCTGCACGCCCTCCTGACTCCACCCTCAGACCCTTTCTAGGTCAGACCCCCACCCATCACGCTTCTTCCCCCACCCTGTTTCAGGATGTCATGGTTCCCGCCACAGCCCTGGTCCTGATGGCTAGTCCACCTTAAGAACCACAGGTCGGGTGCAGTGGTTCACGCCTGTAACCCCAGCTACTTGGGAGGCTAGGGCAGGAGAATTGCCTGAACCCAGGAGGTAGAGGTTGCAGTGAGCCAAGATTGTGTCACTGCACTCCAGCCTGGCGACAGAGCAAGACACTGTCTAAAAAAAAAAGGAATTACAGTGGTGTCTTTTCAAACTGTGCATCGGATCAAAATCAGAAACGAACCCCAAGGTGCTTAGAATGGCTCCCAGGTCCAGCATTCTCGCCCCTGCAGTTGCCCTCCTCCCTGCA